>NW_028127720.1:0-156939 GCF_965231255.1 Vanellus vanellus | reverse complement strand
GGTGCTTTTGAGGATGGAGTCCGCAGGAAAAAGCAGAGAGGGCCAAATTGTCTGTGGCATTTGAAGAGGTTCCAGGGAGGCAGTGAGAACCAGCATTACTTTTCCCCGCTGGCACCTTTGCTGTGGCAGCAAAAGCTGGACGTTTGTCTTTTTTGCTCCGGACTGCCGAAAGCGAAAACAGGTGCTTTTGAGGATGGAGTCCGCAGGAAAGCAGAGAGGGCCAAATGTCTGTGGCATTTGAGAGGTTCCAGGAGGCAGTGAGAACCAGCATTACTTTTCCCCGCTGGCACCTTTGCTGTGGCAGCAAAAGCTGGACGTTTGTCTTTTTTGCTCCGGAGGCTGCCGAAAGCGAAAATAGGTGCTTTTGAGGATGGAGTCCGCAGGAAAGCAGAGAGGGCCAAATTGTCTGTGGCATTTGAAGAGGTTCCAGGAGGCAGTGAGAACCAGCATTACTTTTCCCCGCTGGCACCTTTGCTGTGGCAGCAAAAGCTGGACGTTTGTCTTTTTTGCTCCGGAGGCTGCCGAAAGCGAAAACAGGTGCTTTTGAGGATGGAGTCCGCAGGAAAGCAGAGAGGGCCAAATTGTCTGTGGCATTTGAAAGGGTTCCAGGAGGCAGTGAGAACCAGCATTACTTTTCCCCGCTGGCACCTTTGCTGTGGCAGCAAAGCTGGACGTTTGTCTTTTTTTGCTCCGGAGGCTGCCGAAAGCGAAAAACAGGTGCTTTTGAGGATGGAGTCCGCAGGAAAGCAGAGAGGGCCAAATTGTCTGTGGCATTTGAAAGGGTTCCAGGAGGCAGTGAGAACCAGCATTACTTTTCCCCGCTGGCACCTTTGCTGTGGCAGCAAAAGCTGGACGTTTGTCTTTTTTGCTCCGGAGGCTGCCGAAAGCGAAAACAGGTGCTTTTGAGGATGGAGTCCGCAGGAAAGCAGAGAGGGCCAAATTGTCTGTGGCATTTGAAAGGGTTCCAGGAGGCAGTGAGAACCAGCATTACTTTTCCCCGCTGGCACCTTTGCTGTGGCAGCAAAAGCTGGACGTTTGTCTTTTTTGCTCCGGAGGCTGCCGAAAGCGAAAACAGGTGCTTTTGAGGATGGAGTCCGCAGGAAAGCAGAGAGGGCCAAATTGTCTGGGGCATTTGAAAGGGTTCCAGGAGGCAGTGAGAACCAGCATTACTTTTCCCCGCTGGCACCTTTGCTGTGGCAGCAAAAGCTGGACGTTTGTCTTTTTTGCTCCGGAGGCTGCCGAAAGCGAAAACAGGTGCTTTTGAGGATGGAGTCCGCAGGAAAGCAGAGAGGGCCAAATTGTCTGTGGCATTTGAAAGGGTTCCAGGAGGCAGTGAGAACCAGCATTACTTTTCCCCGCTGGCACCTTTGCTATGGCAGCAAAAGCTGGACGTTTGTCTTTTTTGCTCCGGAGGCTGCCGAAAGCGAAAATAGGTTCTTTTGAGGATGGAGTCCGCAGGAAAGCAGAGAGGGCCAAATTGTCTGTGGCATTTGAAAGGGTTCCAGGAGGCAGTGAGAACCAGCATTACTTTTCCCCGCTGGCACCTTTGCTGTGGCAGCAAAAGCTGGACGTTTGTCTTTTTTGCTCCGGAGGCTGCCGAAAGCGAAAATAGGTTCTTTTGAGGATGGAGTCCGCAGGAAAGCAGAGAGGGCCAAATTGTCTGTGGCATTTGAAAGGGTTCCAGGAGGCAGTGAGAACCAGCATTACTTTTCCCCGCTGGCACCTTTGCTGTGGCAGCAAAAGCTGGACGTTTGTCTTTTTTGCTCCGGAGGCTGCCGAAAGCGAAAATAGGTTCTTTTGAGGATGGAGTCCGCAGGAAAGCAGAGAGGGCCAAATTGTCTGTGGCATTTGAAAGGGTTCCAGGAGGCAGTGAGAACCAGCATTACTTTTCCCCGCTGGCACCTTTGCTGTGGCAGCAAAAGCTGGACGTTTGTCTTTTTTGCTCCGGAGGCTGCCGAAAGCGAAAACAGGTGCTTTTGAGGATGGAGTCCGCAGGAAAGCAGAGAGGGCCAAATTGTCTGTGGCATTTGAAAGGGTTCCAGGAGGCAGTGAGAACCAGCATTACTTTTCCCCGCTGGCACCTTTGCTGTGGCAGCAAAAGCTGGACGTTTGTCTTTTTTGCTCCGGAGGCTGCCGAAAGCGAAAACAGGTGCTTTTGAGGATGGAGTCCGCAGGAAAGCAGAGAGGGCCAAATTGTCTGGGGCATTTGAAAGGGTTCCAGGAGGCAGTGAGAACCAGCATTACTTTTCCCCGCTGGCACCTTTGTTGTGGCAGCAAAAGCTGGACGTTTGTCTTTTTTTGCAATGGAGGCTGCCGAAAGCGAAAACAGGTGCTTTTGAGGATGGAGTCCGCAGGAAAGCAGAGAGGGCCAAATTGTCTGGGGCATTTGAAAGGGTTCCAGGAGGCAGTGAGAACCAGCATTACTTTTCCCCGCTGGCACCTTTGCTGTGGCAGCAAAAGCTGGACGTTTGTCTTTTTTGCTCCGGAGGTTGCCGAAAGCGAAACAGGTGCTTTTGAGGATGGAGTCCGCAGGAAAGCAGAGAGGGCCAAATTGTCTGTGGCATTTGAAAGGGTTCCAGGAGGCAGTGAGAACCAGCATTACTTTTCCTCGTTGGCACCTTTGCTATGGCAGCAAAAGCTGGACGTTTGTCTTTTTTGCTCCGGAGGCTGCCGAAAGCGAAAATAGGTTCTTTTGAGGATGGAGTCCGCAGGAAAGCAGAGAGGGCCAAATTGTCTGTGGCATTTGAAAGGGTTCCAGGAGGCAGTGAGAACCAGCATTACTTTTCCCCGCTGGCACCTTTGCTGTGGCAGCAAAAGCTGGACGTTTGTCTTTTTTGCTCCGGAGGGCGCCGAAAGTGAAAAAAGGCGCTTTTGAGGATAGAGTCCGCAGGAAAGCAGAGAGGGCCAAATTGTCTGTGGCATTTGAAAGGGTTCCAGGAGGCAGTGAGAACCAGCATTACTTTTCCCCGCTGGCACCTTTGCTGTGGCAGCAAAAGCTGGACGTTTGTCTTTTTTGCAATGGAGGCTGCCGAAAGCGAAAACAGGTGCTTTTGAGAATGGAGTCCGCAGGAAAGCAGAGAGGGCCAAATTGTCTGTGGCATTTGAAAGGGTTCCAGGAGGCAGTGAGAACCAGCATTACTTTTCCCCGCTGGCACCTTTGCTGTGGCAGCAAAAGCTGGACGTTTGTCTTTTTTGCTCCGGAGGCTGCCGAAAGTGAAAACAGGTGCTTTTGAGGATGGAGTCCGCAGGAAAGCAGAGAGGGCCAAATTGTCTGTGGCATTTGAAGAGGTTCCAGGAGGCAGTGAGAACCAGCATTACTTTTCCCCGCTGGCACCTTTGCTGTGGCAGCAAAAGCTGGACGTTTGTCTTTTTTGCTCCGGAGGCTGCCGAAAGCGAAAACAGGTGCTTTTGAGGATGGAGTCCGCAGGAAAGCAGAGAGGGCCAAATTGTCTGTGGCATTTGAAAGGGTTCCAGGAGGCAGTGAGAACCAGCATTACTTTTCCCCGCTGGCACCTTTGCTGTGGCAGCAAAAGCTGGACGTTTGTCTTTTTTGCTCCGGAGGCTGCCGAAAGCGAAAATAGGTTCTTTTGAGGATGGAGTCCGCAGGAAAGCAGAGAGGGCCAAATTGTCTGGGGCATTTGAAAGGGTTCCAGGAGGCAGTGAGAACCAGCATTACTTTTCCCCGCTGGCACCTTTGCTGTGGCAGCAAAAGCTGGACGTTTGTCTTTTTTGCTCCGGAGGTTGCCAAAAGCGAAAACAGGTGCTTTTGAGGATGGAGTCCGCAGGAAAGCAGAGAGGGCCAAATTGTCTGTGGCATTTGAAAGGGTTCCAGGAGGCAGTGAGAACCAGCATTACTTTTCCCCGCTGGCACCTTTGCTGTGGCAGCAAAAGCTGGACGTTTGTCTTTTTTGCTCCGGAGGCTGCCGAAATCGAAAACAGGTGCTTTTTGAGGATAGAGTCCGCAGGAAAGCAGAGAGGGCCAAATTGTCTGTGGCATTTGAAAGGGTTCCAGGAGGCAGTGAGAACCAGCATTACTTTTCCACGCTGGCACCTTTGCTGCGGCAGCAAAAGCTGGACGTTTGTCTTTTTACCACCGGAGGGCGCCGAAAGTGAAAAAAGGCGCTTTTGAGGATAGAGTCCGCAGGAAAGCAGAGAGGGCCAAATTGTCTGGGGCATTTGAAAGGGTTCCAGGAGGCAGTGAGAACCAGCATTACTTTTCCCCGCTGGCACCTTTGCTGTGGCAGCAAAAGCTGGACGTTTGTCTTTTTTGCAATGGAGGCTGCCGAAAGCGAAAACAGGTGCTTTTGAGGATGGAGTCCGCAGGAAAGCAGAGAGGGCCAAATTGTCTGTGGCATTTGAAAGGGTTCCAGGAGGCAGTGAGAACCAGCATTACTTTTCCCCGCTGGCACCTTTGCTGTGGCAGCAAAAGCTGGACGTTTGTCTTTTTTGCTCCGGAGGCTGCCGAAAGCGAAAACAGGTGCTTTTGAGGATGGAGTCCGCAGGAAAGCAGAGAGGGCCAAATTGTCTGGGGCATTTGAAGAGGTTCCAGGAGGCAGTGAGAACCAGCATTACTTTTCCCCGCTGGCACCTTTGCTGTGGCAGCAAAAGCTGGACGTTTGTCTTTTTTGCTCCGGAGGCTGCCGAAAGCGAAAACAGGTGCTTTTGAGGATGGAGTCCGCAGGAAAGCAGAGAGGGCCAAATTGTCTGTGGCATTTGAAAGGGTTCCAGGAGGCAGTGAGAACCAGCATTACTTTCCCCGCTGGCACCTTTGTTGTGGCAGCAAAAGCTGGACGTTTGTCTTTTTTGCTCCGGAGGCTGCCGAAAGCGAAAACAGGTGCTTTTGAGGATGGAGTCCGCAGGAAAGCAGAGAGGGCCAAATTGTCTGGGGCATTTGAAAGGGTTCCAGGAGGCAGTGAGAACCAGCATTACTTTTCCCCGCTGGCACCTTTGCTGTGGCAGCAAAAGCTGGACGTTTGTCTTTTTTGCTCCGGAGGCTGCCGAAAGTGAAAACAGGTGCTTTTGAGGATGGAGTCCGCAGGAAAGCAGAGAGGGCCAAATTGTCTGTGGCATTTGAAGAGGTTCCAGGAGGCAGTGAGAACCAGCATTACTTTTCCCGCTGGCACCTTTGCTGTGGCAGCAAAAGCTGGACGTTTGTCTTTTTTGCTCCGGAGGCTGCCGAAAGCGAAAACAGGTGCTTTTGAGGATGGAGTCCGCAGGAAAGCAGAGAGGGCCAAATTGTCTGTGGCATTTGAAAGGGTTCCAGGAGGCAGTGAGAACCAGCATTACTTTTCCACGCTGGCACCTTTGCTGTGGCAGCAAAAGCTGGACGTTTGTCTTTTTTGCTCCGGAGGCTGCCGAAAGCGAAAATAGGTTCTTTTGAGGATGGAGTCCGCAGGAAAGCAGAGAGGGCCAAATTGTCTGTGGCATTTGAAAGGGGTTCCAGGAGGCAGTGAGAACCAGCATTACTTTTCCCCGCTGGCACCTTTGCTGTGGCAGCAAAAGCTGGACGTTTGTCTTTTTTGCTCCGGAGGCTGCCGAAAGCGAAAACAGGTGCTTTTGAGGATGGAGTCCGCAGGAAAGCAGAGAGGGCCAAATTGTCTGTGGCATTTGAAAGGGTTCCAGGAGGCAGTGAGAACCAGCATTACTTTTCCCCGCTGGCACCTTTGCTGTGGCAGCAAAAGCTGGACGTTTGTCTTTTTTGCTCCGGAGGCTGCCGAAAGCGAAAACAGGTGCTTTTGAGGATGGAGTCCGCAGGAAAGCAGAGAGGGCCAAATTGTCTGTGGCATTTGAAAGGGTTCCAGGAGGCAGTGAGAACCAGCATTACTTTTCCCCGCTGGCACCTTTGCTGTGGCAGCAAAAGCTGGACGTTTGTCTTTTTTGCTCCGGAGGCTGCCGAAAGCGAAAACAGGTGCTTTTGAGGATGGAGTCCGCAGGAAAGCAGAGAGGGCCAAATTGTCTGGGGCATTTGAAAGGGTTCCAGGAGGCAGTGAGAACCAGCATTACTTTTCCCCGCTGGCACCTTTGTTGTGGCAGCAAAAGCTGGACGTTTGTCTTTTTTGCAATGGAGGCTGCCGAAAGCGAAAACAGGTGCTTTTGAGGATGGAGTCCGCAGGAAAGCAGAGAGGGCCAAATTGTCTGGGGCATTTGAAAGGGTTCCAGGAGGCAGTGAGAACCAGCATTACTTTTCCCCGCTGGCACCTTTGCTGTGGCAGCAAAAGCTGGACGTTTGTCTTTTTTGCTCCGGAGGTTGCCGAAAGCGAAAACAGGTGCTTTTGAGGATGGAGTCCGCAGCAAAGCAGAGAGGGCCAAATTGTCTGTGGCATTTGAAAGGGTTCCAGGAGGCAGTGAGAACGAGCATTACTTTTTCCCTGCTGGCACCTTTGCTGTGGCAGCAAAACGTGGACGTTTGTCTTTTTTGCTCCGGAGGCTGCCGAAAGCGAAAACAGGTGCTTTTGAGGATAGAGTCCGCAGGAAAGCAGAGAGGGCCAAATTGTCTGTGGCATTTGAAAGGGTTCCAGGAGGCAGTGAGAACCAGCATTACTTTTCCACGCTGGCACCTTTGCTGCGGCAGCAAAAGCTTGACGTTTGTCTTTTTACCACCGGAGGGCGCCGAAAGTGAAAAAAGGCGCTTTTGAGGATAGAGTCCGCAGGAAAGCAGAGAGGGCCAAATTGTCTGGGGCATTTGAAAGAGTTCCAGGAGGCAGTGAGAACCAGCATTACTTTTCCCCGCTGGCACCTTTGCTGTGGCAGCAAAAGCTGGACGTTTGTCTTTTTTGCAATGGAGGCTGCCGAAAGCGAAAACAGGTGCTTTTGAGGATAGAGTCCGCAGGAAAGCAGAGAGGGCCAAATTGTCTGTGGCATTTGAAGGGGTTCCAGGAGGCAGTGAGAACCAGCATTACTTTTCCCCGCTGGCACCTTTGCTGTGGCAGCAAAAGCTGGACGTTTGTCTTTTTTGCTCCGGAGGCTGCCGAAAGCGAAAACAGGTGCTTTTGAGGATGGAGTCCGCAGGAAAGCAGAGAGGGCCAAATTGTCTGTGGCATTTGAAAGGGTTCCAGGAGGCAGTGAGAACCAGCATTACTTTTCCCCGCTGGCACCTTTGCTGTGGCAGCAAAAGCTGGACGTTTGTCTTTTTTGCTCCGGAGGCTGCCGAAAGCGAAAATAGGTTCTTTTGAGGATGGAGTCCGCAGGAAAGCAGAGAGGGCCAAATTGTCTGTGGCATTTGAAAGGGTTCCAGGAGGCAGTGAGAACCAGCATTACTTTTCCCCGCTGGCACCTTTGCTGTGGCAGCAAAAGCTGGACGTTTGTCTTTTTTGCTCCAGAGGTTGCCAAAAGCGAAAACAGGTGCTTTTGAGGATGGAGTCCGCAGGAAAGCAGAGAGGGCCAAATTGTCTGTGGCATTTGAAAGGGTTCCAGGAGGCAGTGAGAACCAGCATTACTTTTCCCCGCTGGCACCTTTGCTGTGGCAGCAAAAGCTGGACGTTTGTCTTTTTTGCTCCGGAGGCTGCCGAAATCGAAAACAGGTGCTTTTGAGGATAGAGTCCGCAGGAAAGCAGAGAGGGCCAAATTGTCTGTGGCATTTGAAAGGGTTCCAGGAGGCAGTGAGAACCAGCATTACTTTTCCACGCTGGCACCTTTGCTGCGGCAGCAAAAGCTGGACGTTTGTCTTTTTACCACCGGAGGGCGCCGAAAGTGAAAAAAGGCGCTTTTGAGGATAGAGTCCGCAGGAAAGCAGAGAGGGCCAAATTGTCTGTGGCATTTGAAAGGGTTCCAGGAGGCAGTGAGAACCAGCATTACTTTTCCCCGCTGGCACCTTTGCTGTGGCAGCAAAAGCTGGACGTTTGTCTTTTTTGCTCCGGAGGCTGCCGAAAGCGAAAACAGGTGCTTTTGAGGATGGAGTCCGCAGGAAAGCAGAGAGGGCCAAATTGTCTGGGGCATTTGAAGAGGTTCCAGGAGGCAGTGAGAACCAGCATTACTTTTCCCCGCTGGCACCTTTGTTGTGGCAGCAAAAGCTGGACGTTTGTCTTTTTTGCTCCGGAGGCTGCCGAAAGCGAAAACAGGTGCTTTTGAGGATGGAGTCCGCAGGAAAGCAGAGAGGGCCAAATTGTCTGTGGCATTTGAAAGGGTTCCAGGAGGCAGTGAGAACCAGCATTACTTTTCCCCGCTGGCACCTTTGCTGTGGCAGCAAAAGCTGGACGTTTGTCTTTTTTGCTCCGGAGGCTGCCGAAAGTGAAAACAGGTGCTTTTGAGGATGGAGTCCGCAGGAAAGCAGAGAGGGCCAAATTGTCTGTGGCATTTGAAGAGGTTCCAGGAGGCAGTGAGAACCAGCATTACTTTTCCCCGCTGGCACCTTTGCTGTGGCAGCAAAAGCTGGACGTTTGTCTTTTTTGCTCCGGAGGCTGCCGAAAGCGAAAACAGGTGCTTTTGAGGATGGAGTCCGCAGGAAAGCAGAGAGGGCCAAATTGTCTGGGGCATTTGAAAGGGTTCCAGGAGGCAGTGAGAACCAGCATTACTTTTCCACGCTGGCACCTTTGCTGTGGCAGCAAAAGCTGGACGTTTGTCTTTTTTGCTCCGGAGGCTGCCGAAAGCGAAAATAGGTTCTTTTGAGGATGGAGTCCGCAGGAAAGCAGAGAGGGCCAAATTGTCTGTGGCATTTGAAAGGGTTCCAGGAGGCAGTGAGAACCAGCATTACTTTTCCCCGCTGGCACCTTTGCTGTGGCAGCAAAAGCTGGACGTTTGTCTTTTTTGCTCCGGAGGTTGCCGAAAGCGAAAACAGGTGCTTTTGAGGATGGAGTCCGCAGGAAAGCAGAGAGGGCCAAATTGTCTGTGGCATTTGAAAGGGTTCCAGGAGGCAGTGAGAACCAGCATTACTTTTCCCCGCTGGCACCTTTGCTGTGGCAGCAAAAGCTGGACGTTTGTCTTTTTTGCTCCGGAGGCTGCCGAAAGCGAAAACAGGTTCTTTTGAGGATGGAGTCCGCAGGAAAGCAGAGAGGGCCAAATTGTCTGTGGCATTTGAAAGGGTTCCAGGAGGCAGTGAGAACCAGCATTACTTTTCCCCGCTGGCACCTTTGCTGTGGCAGCAAAAGCTGGACGTTTGTCTTTTTTGCTCCGGAGGCTGCCGAAAGCGAAAACAGGTGCTTTTGAGGATGGAGTCCGCAGGAAAGCAGAGAGGGCCAAATTGTCTGGGGCATTTGAAAGGGTTCCAGGAGGCAGTGAGAACCAGCATTACTTTTCCCCGCTGGCACCTTTGTTGTGGCAGCAAAAGCTGGACGTTTGTCTTTTTTGCTCCGGAGGCTGCCGAAAGCGAAAACAGGTGCTTTTGAGGATGGAGTCCGCAGGAAAGCAGAGAGGGCCAAATTGTCTGGGGCATTTGAAAGGGTTCCAGGAGGCAGTGAGAACCAGCATTACTTTTCCCCGCTGGCACCTTTGCTGTGGCAGCAAAAGCTGGACGTTTGTCTTTTTTGCAATGGAGGCTGCCGAAAGCGAAAACAGGTGCTTTTGAGGATGGAGTCCGCAGGAAAGCAGAGAGGGCCAAATTGTCTGTGGCATTTGAAGGGGTCACAGGAGGCAGTGAGAACCAGCATTACTTTTCCCCGCTGGCACCTTTGCTGTGGCAGCAAAAGCTGGACGTTTGTCTTTTTTGCTCCGGAGGCTGCCGAAAGCGAAAACAGGTGCTTTTGAGGATGGAGTCCGCAGGAAAGCAGAGAGGGCCAAATTGTCTGTGGCATTTGAAAGGGTTCCAGGAGGCAGTGAGAACCAGCATTACTTTTCCACGCTGGCACCTTTGCTGCGGCAGCAAAAGCTGGACGTTTGTCTTTTTACCACCGGAGGGCGCCGAAAGTGAAAAAAGGCGCTTTTGAGGATAGAGTCCGCAGGAAAGCAGAGAGGGCCAAATTGTCTGGGGCATTTGAAAGGGTTCCAGGAGGCAGTGAGAACCAGCATTACTTTTCCCCGCTGGCACCTTTGCTGTGGCAGCAAAAGCTGGACGTTTGTCTTTTTTGCTCCGGAGGCTGCCGAAAGCGAAAATAGGTTCTTTTGAGGATGGAGTCCGCAGGAAAGCAGAGAGGGCCAAATTGTCTGTGGCATTTGAAAGGGTTCCAGGAGGCAGTGAGAACCAGCATTACTTTTCCCCGCTGGCACCTTTGCTGTGGCAGCAAAAGCTGGACGTTTGTCTTTTTTGCTCCGGAGGCTGCCCAAAGCGAAAACAGGTGCTTTTGAGGATGGAGTCCGCAGGAAAGCAGAGAGGGCCAAATTGTCTGTGGCATTTGAAAGGGTTCCAGGAGGCAGTGAGAACCAGCATTACTTTTCCCCGCTGGCACCTTTGCTGTGGCAGCAAAAGCTGGACGTTTGTCTTTTTTGCTCCGGAGGCTGCCGAAAGTGAAAACAGGTGCTTTTTAGGATGGAGTCCGCAGGAAAGCAGAGAGGGCCAAATTGTCTGTGGCATTTGAAAGGGTTCCAGGAGGCAGTGAGAACCAGCATTACTTTTCCCCGCTGGCACCTTTGCTGTGGCAGCAAAAGCTGGACGTTTGTCTTTTTTGCTCCGGAGGTTGCCGAAAGCGAAAACAGGTGCTTTTGAGGATGGAGTCCGCAGGAAAGCAGAGAGGGCCAAATTGTCTGTGGCATTTGAAAGGGTTCCAGGAGGCAGTGAGAACCAGCATTACTTTTCCTCGTTGGCACCTTTGCTATGGCAGCAAAAGCTGGACGTTTGTCTTTTTTGCTCCGGAGGCTGCCGAAAGCGAAAATAGGTTCTTTTTAGGATGGAGTCCGCAGGAAAGCAGAGAGGGCCAAATTGTCTGTGGCATTTGAAAGGGTTCCAGGAGGCAGTGAGAACCAGCATTACTTTTCCCCGTTGGCACCTTTGCTGTGGCAGCAAAAGCTGGACGTTTGTCTTTTTTGCTCCGGAGGCTGCCGAAAGCGAAAACAGGTGCTTTTGAGGATGGAGTCCGCAGGAAAGCAGAGAGGGCCAAATTGTCTGTGGCATTTGAAAGGGTTCCAGGAGGCAGTGAGAACCAGCATTACTTTTCCCCGCTGGCACCTTTGCTGCGGCAGCAAAAGCTGGACGTTTGTCTTTTTTGCTCCGGAGGGCGCCGAAAGTGAAAAAAGGCGCTTTTGAGGATAGAGTCCGCAGGAAAGCAGAGAGGGCCAAATTGTCTGTGGCATTTGAAAGGGTTCCAGGAGGCAGTGAGAACCAGCATTACTTTTCCCCGCTGGCACCTTTGCTGTGGCAGCAAAAGCTGGACGTTTGTCTTTTTTGCAATGGAGGCTGCCGAAAGCGAAAACAGGTGCTTTTGAGAATGGAGTCCGCAGGAAAGCAGAGAGGGCCAAATTGTCTGTGGCATTTGAAAGGGTTCCAGGAGGCAGTGAGAACCAGCATTACTTTTCCCCGCTGGCACCTTTGCTGTGGCAGCAAAAGCTGGACGTTTGTCTTTTTTGCTCCGGAGGCTGCCGAAAGTGAAAACAGGTGCTTTTGAGGATGGAGTCCGCAGGAAAGCAGAGAGGGCCAAATTGTCTGTGGCATTTGAAGAGGTTCCAGGAGGCAGTGAGAACCAGCATTACTTTTCCCCGCTGGCACCTTTGCTGTGGCAGCAAAAGCTGGACGTTTGTCTTTTTTGCTCCGGAGGCTGCCGAAAGCGAAAACAGGTGCTTTTGAGGATGGAGTCCGCAGGAAAGCAGAGAGGGCCAAATTGTCTGTGGCATTTGAAAGGGTTCCAGGAGGCAGTGAGAACCAGCATTACTTTTCCCCGCTGGCACCTTTGCTGTGGCAGCAAAAGCTGGACGTTTGTCTTTTTTGCTCCGGAGGCTGCCGAAAGCGAAAATAGGTTCTTTTGAGGATGGAGTCCGCAGGAAAGCAGAGAGGGCCAAATTGTCTGTGGCATTTGAAAGGGTTCCAGGAGGCAGTGAGAACCAGCATTACTTTTCCCCGCTGGCACCTTTGCTGTGGCAGCAAAAGCTGGACGTTTGTCTTTTTTGCTCCGGAGGTTGCCAAAAGCGAAAACAGGTGCTTTTGAGGATGGAGTCCGCAGGAAAGCAGAGAGGGCCAAATTGTCTGGGGCATTTGAAAGGGTTCCAGGAGGCAGTGAGAACCAGCATTACTTTTCCCCGCTGGCACCTTTGCTGTGGCAGCAAAAGCTGGACGTTTGTCTTTTTTGCTCCGGAGGCTGCCGAAAGTGAAAACAGGTGCTTTTGAGGATAGAGTCCGCAGGAAAGCAGAGAGGGCCAAATTGTCTGTGGCATTTGAAAGGGTTCCAGGAGGCAGTGAGAACCAGCATTACTTTTCCACGCTGGCACCTTTGCTGCGGCAGCAAAAGCTGGACGTTTGTCTTTTTACCACCGGAGGGCGCCGAAAGTGAAAAAAGGCGCTTTTGAGGATAGAGTCCGCAGGAAAGCAGAGAGGGCCAAATTGTCTGGGGCATTTGAAAGGGTTCCAGGAGGCAGTGAGAACCAGCATTACTTTTCCCCGCTGGCACCTTTGCTGTGGCAGCAAAAGCTGGACGTTTGTCTTTTTTGCAATGGAGGCTGCCGAAAGCGAAAACAGGTGCTTTTGAGGATGGAGTCCGCAGGAAAGCAGAGAGGGCCAAATTGTCTGTGGCATTTGAAAGGGTTCCAGGAGGCAGTGAGAACCAGCATTACTTTTCCCCGCTGGCACCTTTGCTGTGGCAGCAAAAGCTGGACGTTTGTCTTTTTTGCTCCGGAGGCTGCCGAAAGCGAAAACAGGTGCTTTTGAGGATAGAGTCCGCAGGAAAGCAGAGAGGGCCAAATTGTCTGTGGCATTTGAAAGGGTTCCAGGAGGCAGTGAGAACCAGCATTACTTTTCCCCGCTGGCACCTTTGCTGTGGCAGCAAAAGCTGGACGTTTGTCTTTTTTGCTCCGGAGGCTGCCGAAAGCGAAAACAGGTGCTTTTGAGGATGGAGTCCGCAGGAAAGCAGAGAGGGCCAAATTGTCTGTGGCATTTGAAAGGGTTCCAGGAGGCAGTGAGAACCAGCATTACTTTTCCCCGCTGGCACCTTTGCTGCGGCAGCAAAAGCTGGACGTTTGTCTTTTTTGCTCCGGAGGGCGCCGAAAGTGAAAAAAGGCGCTTTTGAGGATAGAGTCCGCAGGAAAGCAGAGAGGGCCAAATTGTCTGTGGCATTTGAAAGGGTTCCAGGAGGCAGTGAGAACCAGCATTACTTTTCCCCGCTGGCACCTTTGCTGTGGCAGCAAAAGCTGGACGTTTGTCTTTTTTGCAATGGAGGCTGCCGAAAGCGAAAACAGGTGCTTTTGAGAATGGAGTCCGCAGGAAAGCAGAGAGGGCCAAATTGTCTGTGGCATTTGAAAGGGTTCCAGGAGGCAGTGAGAACCAGCATTACTTTTCCCCGCTGGCACCTTTGCTGTGGCAGCAAAAGCTGGACGTTTGTCTTTTTTGCTCCGGAGGCTGCCGAAAGTGAAAACAGGTGCTTTTGAGGATGGAGTCCGCAGGAAAGCAGAGAGGGCCAAATTGTCTGTGGCATTTGAAGAGGTTCCAGGAGGCAGTGAGAACCAGCATTACTTTTCCCCGCTGGCACCTTTGCTGTGGCAGCAAAAGCTGGACGTTTGTCTTTTTTGCTCCGGAGGCTGCCGAAAGCGAAAACAGGTGCTTTTGAGGATGGAGTCCGCAGGAAAGCAGAGAGGGCCAAATTGTCTGTGGCATTTGAAAGGGTTCCAGGAGGCAGTGAGAACCAGCATTACTTTTCCCCGCTGGCACCTTTGCTGTGGCAGCAAAAGCTGGACGTTTGTCTTTTTTGCTCCGGAGGCTGCCGAAAGCGAAAATAGGTTCTTTTGAGGATGGAGTCCGCAGGAAAGCAGAGAGGGCCAAATTGTCTGTGGCATTTGAAAGGGTTCCAGGAGGCAGTGAGAACCAGCATTACTTTTCCCCGCTGGCACCTTTGCTGTGGCAGCAAAAGCTGGACGTTTGTCTTTTTTGCTCCGGAGGTTGCCAAAAGCGAAAACAGGTGCTTTTGAGGATGGAGTCCGCAGGAAAGCAGAGAGGGCCAAATTGTCTGGGGCATTTGAAAGGGTTCCAGGAGGCAGTGAGAACCAGCATTACTTTTCCCCGCTGGCACCTTTGCTGTGGCAGCAAAAGCTGGACGTTTGTCTTTTTTGCAATGGAGGCTGCCGAAAGCGAAAACAGGTGCTTTTGAGGATGGAGTCCGCAGGAAAGCAGAGAGGGCCAAATTGTCTGTGGCATTTGAAAGGGTTCCAGGAGGCAGTGAGAACCAGCATTACTTTTCCCCGCTGGCACCTTTGCTGTGGCAGCAAAAGCTGGACGTTTGTCTTTTTTGCTCCGGAGGCTGCCGAAAGCGAAAACAGGTGCTTTTGAGGATAGAGTCCGCAGGAAAGCAGAGAGGGCCAAATTGTCTGTGGCATTTGAAAGGGTTCCAGGAGGCAGTGAGAACCAGCATTACTTTTCCCCGCTGGCACCTTTGCTGTGGCAGCAAAAGCTGGACGTTTGTCTTTTTTGCTCCGGAGGTTGCCGAAAGGGAAAATAGGTTCTTTTGAGGATGGAGTCCGCAGGAAAGCAGAGAGGGCCAAATTGTCTGGGGCATTTGAAAGGGTTCCAGGAGGCAGTGAGAACCAGCATTACTTTTCCCCGCTGGCACCTTTGCTGTGGCAGCAAAAGCTGGACGTTTGTCTTTTTTGCTCCGGAGGCTGCCGAAAGCGAAAACAGGTGCTTTTGAGGATGGAGTCCGCAGGAAAGCAGAGAGGGCCAAATTGTCTGGGGCATTTGAAGAGGTTCCAGGAGGCAGTGAGAACCAGCATTACTTTTCCCCGCTGGCACCTTTGCTGTGGCAGCAAAAGCTGGACGTTTGTCTTTTTTGCTCCGGAGGCTGCCGAAAGCGAAAACAGGTGCTTTTGAGGATGGAGTCCGCAGGAAAGCAGAGAGGGCCAAATTGTCTGTGGCATTTGAAAGGGTTCCAGGAGGCAGTGAGAACCAGCATTACTTTTCCACGCTGGCACCTTTGTTGTGGCAGCAAAAGCTGGACGTTTGTCTTTTTTGCTCCGGAGGCTGCCGAAAGCGAAAACAGGTGCTTTTGAGGATGGAGTCCGCAGGAAAGCAGAGAGGGCCAAATTGTCTGGGGCATTTGAAAGGGTTCCAGGAGGCAGTGAGAACCAGCATTACTTTTCCCCGCTGGCACCTTTGCTGTGGCAGCAAAAGCTGGACGTTTGTCTTTTTTGCTCCGGAGGCTGCCGAAAGTGAAAACAGGTGCTTTTGAGGATGGAGTCCGCAGGAAAGCAGAGAGGGCCAAATTGTCTGTGGCATTTGAAGAGGTTCCAGGAGGCAGTGAGAACCAGCATTACTTTTCCCCGCTGGCACCTTTGCTGTGGCAGCAAAAGCTGGACGTTTGTCTTTTTTGCTCCGGAGGCTGCCGAAAGCGAAAACAGGTGCTTTTGAGGATGGAGTCCGCAGGAAAGCAGAGAGGGCCAAATTGTCTGTGGCATTTGAAAGGGTTCCAGGAGGCAGTGAGAACCAGCATTACTTTTCCCCGCTGGCACCTTTGCTGTGGCAGCAAAAGCTGGACGTTTGTCTTTTTTGCTCCGGAGGCTGCCGAAAGCGAAAATAGGTTCTTTTGAGAATGGAGTCCGCAGGAAAGCAGAGAGGGCCAAATTGTCTGTGGCATTTGAAAGGGTTCCAGGAGGCAGTGAGAACCAGCATTACTTTTCCCCGCTGGCACCTTTGCTGTGGCAGCAAAAGCTGGACGTTTGTCTTTTTTGCTCCGGAGGTTGCCGAAAGCGAAAACAGGTGCTTTTGAGGATGGAGTCCGCAGGAAAGCAGAGAGGGCCAAATTGTCTGTGGCATTTGAAAGGGTTCCAGGAGGCAGTGAGAACCAGCATTACTTTTCCACGCTGGCACCTTTGCTGTGGCAGCAAAAGCTGGACGTTTGTCTTTTTTGCTCCGGAGGCTGCCGAAAGCGAAAATAGGTTCTTTTGAGGATGGAGTCCGCAGGAAAGCAGAGAGGGCCAAATTGTCTGTGGCATTTGAAAGGGTTCCAGGAGGCAGTGAGAACCAGCATTACTTTTCCCCGCTGGCACCTTTGCTGTGGCAGCAAAAGCTGGACGTTTGTCTTTTTTGCTCCGGAGGCTGCCGAAAGCGAAAATAGGTTCTTTTGAGGATGGAGTCCGCAGGAAAGCAGAGAGGGCCAAATTGTCTGGGGCATTTGAAAGGGTTCCAGGAGGCAGTGAGAACCAGCATTACTTTTCCCCGCTGGCACCTTTGCTGTGGCAGCAAAAGCTGGACGTTTGTCTTTTTTGCTCCGGAGGCTGCCGAAAGCGAAAACAGGTGCTTTTGAGGATGGAGTCCGCAGGAAAGCAGAGAGGGCCAAATTGTCTGTGGCATTTGAAAGGGTTCCAGGAGGCAGTGAGAACCAGCATTACTTTTCCCCGCTGGCACCTTTGCTCTGGCAGCAAAAGCTGGACGTTTGTCTTTTTTGCTCTGGAGGTTGCCGAAAGCGAAAACAGGTGCTTTTGAGGATGGAGTCCGCAGCAAAGCAGAGAGGGCCAAATTGTCTGTGGCATTTGAAAGGGTTCCAGGAGGCAGTGAGAACGAGCATTACTTTTCCCCGCTGGCACCTTTGCTGTGGCAGCAAAACGTGGACGTTTGTCTTTTTTGCTCCGGAGGCTGCCGAAAGCGAAAACAGGTGCTTTTGAGGATGGAGTCCGCAGGAAAGCAGAGAGGGCCAAATTGTCTGTGGCATTTGAAAGGGTTCCAGGAGGCAGTGAGAACCAGCATTACTTTTCCACGCTGGCACCTTTGCTGCGGCAGCAAAAGCTGGACGTTTGTCTTTTTACCACCGGAGGGCGCCGAAAGTGAAAAAAGGCGCTTTTGAGGATAGAGTCCGCAGGAAAGCAGAGAGGGCCAAATTGTCTGGGGCATTTGAAAGGGTTCCAGGAGGCAGTGAGAACCAGCATTACTTTTCCCCGCTGGCACCTTTGCTGTGGCAGCAAAAGCTGGATGTTTGTCTTTTTTGCAATGGAGGCTGCCGAAAGCGAAAACAGGTGCTTTTGAGGATGGAGTCCGCAGGAAAGCAGAGAGGGCCAAATTGTCTGTGGCATTTGAAGAGGTTCCAGGAGGCAGTGAGAACCAGCATTACTTTTCCCCGCTGGCACCTTTGCTGTGGCAGCAAAAGCTGGACGTTTGTCTTTTTTGCTCCGGAGGCTGCCGAAAGCGAAAACAGGTGCTTTTGAGGATAGAGTCCGCAGGAAAGCAGAGAGGGCCAAATTGTCTGTGGCATTTGAAAGGGTTCCAGGAGGCAGTGAGAACCAGCATTACTTTTCCCCGCTGGCACCTTTGCTGTGGCAGCAAAAGCTGGACGTTTGTCTTTTTTGCTCCGGAGGTTGCCGAAAGGGAAAATAGGTTCTTTTGAGGATGGAGTCCGCAGGAAAGCAGAGAGGGCCAAATTGTCTGGGGCATTTGAAGAGGTTCCAGGAGGCAGTGAGAACCAGCATTACTTTTCCCCGCTGGCACCTTTGTTGTGGCAGCAAAAGCTGGACGTTTGTCTTTTTTGCTCCGGAGGCTGCCGAAAGCGAAAACAGGTGCTTTTGAGGATGGAGTCCGCAGGAAAGCAGAGAGGGCCAAATTGTCTGTGGCATTTGAAAGGGTTCCAGGAGGCAGTGAGAACCAGCATTACTTTTCCCCGCTGGCACCTTTGTTGTGGCAGCAAAAGCTGGACGTTTGTCTTTTTTGCTCCGGAGGCTGCCGAAAGCGAAAACAGGTGCTTTTGAGGATGGAGTCCGCAGGAAAGCAGAGAGGGCCAAATTGTCCGGGGCATTTGAAAGGGTTCCAGGAGGCAGTGAGAACCAGCATTACTTTTCCCCGCTGGCACCTTTGCTGTGGCAGCAAAAGCTGGACGTTTGTCTTTTTTGCAATGGAGGCTGCCGAAAGCGAAAACAGGTGCTTTTGAGGATGGAGTCCGCAGGAAAGCAGAGAGGGCCAAATTGTCTGTGGCATTTGAAAGGGTTCCAGGAGGCAGTGAGAACCAGCATTACTTTTCCCCGCTGGCACCTTTGCTGTGGCAGCAAAAGCTGGACGTTTGTCTTTTTACCACCGGAGGGCGCCGAAAGTGAAAAAAGGCGCTTTTGAGGATAGAGTCCGCAGGAAAGCAGAGAGGGCCAAATTGTCTGGGGCATTTGAAAGGGTTCCAGGAGGCAGTGAGAACCAGCATTACTTTTCCCCGCTGGCACCTTTGCTGTGGCAGCAAAAGCTGGACGTTTGTCTTTTTTGCTCCGGAGGTTGCCGAAAGGGAAAATAGGTTCTTTTGAGGATGGAGTCCGCAGGAAAGCAGAGAGGGCCAAATTGTCTGTGGCATTTGAAAGGGTTCCAGGAGGCAGTGAGAACCAGCATTACTTTTCCCCGCTGGCACCTTTGCTGTGGCAGCAAAAGCTGGACGTTTGTCTTTTTTGCTCCGGAGGCTGCCGAAAGCGAAAACAGGTGCTTTTGAGGATGGAGTCCGCAGGAAAGCAGAGAGGGCCAAATTGTCTGTGGCATTTGAAAGGGTTCCAGGAGGCAGTGAGAACCAGCATTACTTTTCCCCGCTGGCACCTTTGTTGTGGCAGCAAAAGCTGGACGTTTGTCTTTTTTGCTCCGGAGGCTGCCGAAAGCGAAAACAGGTGCTTTTGAGGATGGAGTCCGCAGGAAAGCAGAGAGGGCCAAATTGTCTGGGGCATTTGAAAGGGTTCCAGGAGGCAGTGAGAACCAGCATTACTTTTCCCCGCTGGCACCTTTGCTGTGGCAGCAAAAGCTGGACGTTTGTCTTTTTTGCTTTGGAGGTTGCCGAAAGCGAAAACAGGTGCTTTTGAGGATGGAGTCCGCAGCAAAGCAGAGAGGGCCAAATTGTCTGTGGCATTTGAAAGGGTTCCAGGAGGCAGTGAGAACCAGCATTACTTTTCCCTGCTGGCACGTTTGCTGTGGCAGCAAAAGCTGGACGTTTGTCTTTTTTGCTCCGGAGGCTGCCGAAATCGAAAACAGGTGCTTTTGAGGATAGAGTCCGCAGGAAAGCAGAGAGGGCCAAATTGTCTGTGGCATTTGAAAGGGTTCCAGGAGGCAGTGAGAACCAGCATTACTTTTCCACGCTGGCACCTTTGCTGCGGCAGCAAAAGCTGGACGTTTGTCTTTTTACCACCGGAGGGCGCCGAAAGTGAAAAAAGGCGCTTTTGAGGATAGAGTCCGCAGGAAAGCAGAGAGGGCCAAATTGTCTGTGGCATTTGAAAGGGTTCCAGGAGGCAGTGAGAACCAGCATTACTTTTCCCCGCTGGCACCTTTGCTGTGGCAGCAAAAGCTGGACGTTTGTCTTTTTTGCAATGGAGGCTGCCGAAAGCGAAAACAGGTGCTTTTGAGGATGGAGTCCGCAGGAAAGCAGAGAGGGCCAAATTGTCTGTGGCATTTGAAAAGGTTCCAGGAGGCAGTGAGAACCAGCATTACTTTTCCCCGCTGGCACCTTTGCTGTGGCAGCAAAAGCTGGACGTTTGTCTTTTTTGCTCCGGAGGCTGCCGAAAGTGAAAACAGGTGCTTTTGAGGATGGAGTCCGCAGGAAAGCAGAGAGGGCCAAATTGTCTGTGGCATTTGAAAGGGTTCCAGGAGGCAGTGAGAACCAGCATTACTTTTCCCCGCTGGCACCTTTGCTGTGGCAGCAAAAGCTGGACGTTTGTCTTTTTTGCTCCGGAGGCTGCCGAAAGCGAAAACAGGTGCTTTTGAGGATGGAGTCCGCAGGAAAGCAGAGAGGGCCAAATTGTCTGGGGCATTTGAAAGGGTTCCAGGAGGCAGTGAGAACCAGCATTACTTTTCCCCGCTGGCACCTTTGCTGTGGCAGCAAAAGCTGGACGTTTGTCTTTTTTGCTCCGGAGGCTGTCGAAAGCGAAAACAGGTGCTTTTGAGGATGGAGTCCACAGGAAAGCAGAGAGGGCCAAATTGTCTGGGGCATTTGAAAGGGTTCCAGGAGGCAGTGAGAACCAGCATTACTTTTCCCCGCTGGCACCTTTGCTGTGGCAGCAAAAGCTGGACGTTTGTCTTTTTTGCTCCGGAGGCTGCAGAAAGCGAAAACAGGTGCTTTTGAGGATGGAGTCCGCAGGAAAGCAGAGAGGGCCAAATTGTCTGTGGCATTTGAAAGGGTTCCAGGAGGCAGTGAGAACCAGCATTACTTTTCCCCGCTGGCACCTTTGCTGTGGCAGCAAAAGCTGGACGTTTGTCTTTTTTGCTCCGGAGGTTGCCAAAAGCGAAAACAGGTGCTTTTGAGGATGGAGTCCGCAGGAAAGCAGAGAGGGCCAAATTGTCTGGGGCATTTGAAGAGGTTCCAGGAGGCAGTGAGAACCAGCATTACTTTTCCCCGCTGGCACCTTTGCTGTGGCAGCAAAAGCTGGACGTTTGTCTTTTTTGCTCCGGAGGCTGCCGAAAGCGAAAACAGGTGCTTTTGAGGATGGAGTCCGCAGGAAAGCAGAGAGGGCCAAATTGTCTGTGGCATTTGAAAGGGTTCCAGGAGGCAGTGAGAACCAGCATTACTTTTCCCCGCTGGCACCTTTGCTGTGGCAGCAAAAGCTGGACGTTTGTCTTTTTTGCTCCGGAGGGCGCCGAAAGGGAAAATAGGTGCTTTTGAGGATGGAGTCCGCAGCAAAGCAGAGAGGGCCAAATTGTCTGTGGCATTTGAAAGGGTTCCAGGAGGCAGTGAGAACGAGCATTACTTTTCCCCGCTGGCACCTTTGCTGTGGCAGCAAAACGTGGACGTTTGTCTTTTTTGCTCCGGAGGCTGCCGAAAGCGAAAACAGGTGCTTTTGAGGATAGAGTCCGCAGGAAAGCAGAGAGGGCCAAATTGTCTGTGGCATTTGAAAGGGTTCCAGGAGGCAGTGAGAACCAGCATTACTTTTCCACGCTGGCACCTTTGCTGCGGCAGCAAAAGCTGGACGTTTGTCTTTTTACCACCGGAGGGCGCCGAAAGTGAAAAAAGGCGCTTTTGAGGATAGAGTCCGCAGGAAAGCAGAGAGGGCCAAATTGTCTGGGGCATTTGAAAGGGTTCCAGGAGGCAGTGAGAACCAGCATTACTTTTCCCCGCTGGCACCTTTGCTGTGGCAGCAAAAGCTGGACGTTTGTCTTTTTTGCTCCGGACGCTGCCGAAAGCGAAAACAGGTGCTTTTGAGGATGGAGTCCGCAGGAAAGCAGAGAGGGCCAAATTGTCTGTGGCATTTGAAAGGGTTCCAGGAGGCAGTGAGAACCAGCATTACTTTTCCCCGCTGGCACCTTTGCTGTGGCAGCAAAAGCTGGACGTTTGTCTTTTTTGCTCCGGAGGCTGCCGAAAGCGAAAACAGGTGCTTTTGAGGATGGAGTCCGCAGGAAAGCAGAGAGGGCCAAATTGTCTGTGGCATTTGAAAGGGTTCCAGGAGGCAGTGAGAACCAGCATTACTTTTCCCCGCTGGCACCTTTGTTGTGGCAGCAAAAGCTGGACGTTTGTCTTTTTTGCTCCGGAGGCTGCCGAAAGCGAAAACAGGTGCTTTTGAGGATGGAGTCCACAGGAAAGCAGAGAGGGCCAAATTGTCTGGGGCATTTGAAAGGGTTCCAGGAGGCAGTGAGAACCAGCATTACTTTTCCCCGCTGGCACCTTTGCTGTGGCAGCAAAAGCTGGACGTTTGTCTTTTTTGCAATGGAGGCTGCCGAAAGCGAAAACAGGTGCTTTTGAGGATGGAGTCCGCAGGAAAGCAGAGAGGGCCAAATTGTCTGTGGCATTTGAAAGGGTTCCAGGAGGCAGTGAGAACCAGCATTACTTTTCCCCGCTGGCACCTTTGCTGTGGCAGCAAAAGCTGGACGTTTGTCTTTTTTGCTCCGGAGGCTGCCGAAAGCGAAAACAGGTGCTTTTGAGGATAGAGTCCGCAGGAAAGCAGAGAGGGCCAAATTGTCTGTGGCATTTGAAAGGGTTCCAGGAGGCAGTGAGAACCAGCATTACTTTTCCACGCTGGCACCTTTGCTGCGGCAGCAAAAGCTGGACGTTTGTCTTTTTACCACCGGAGGGCGCCGAAAGTGAAAAAAGGCGCTTTTGAGGATAGAGTCCGCAGGAAAGCAGAGAGGGCCAAATTGTCTGGGGCATTTGAAAGGGTTCCAGGAGGCAGTGAGAACCAGCATTACTTTTCCCCGCTGGCACCTTTGCTGTGGCAGCAAAAGCTGGACGTTTGTCTTTTTTGCTCCGGAGGTTGCCGAAAGGGAAAATAGGTTCTTTTGAGGATGGAGTCCGCAGGAAAGCAGAGAGGGCCAAATTGTCTGTGGCATTTGAAAGGGTTCCAGGAGGCAGTGAGAACCAGCATTACTTTTCCCCGCTGGCACCTTTGCTGTGGCAGCAAAAGCTGGACGTTTGTCTTTTTTGCTCCGGAGGCTGCCGAAAGAGAAAACAGCTGCTTTTGAGGATGGAGTCCGCAGGAAAGCAGAGAGGGCCAAATTGTCTGGGGCATTTGAAGAGGTTCCAGGAGGCAGTGAGAACCAGCATTACTTTTCCCCGCTGGCACCTTTGCTGTGGCAGCAAAAGCTGGACGTTTGTCTTTTTTGCTCCGGAGGCTGCCGAAAGCGAAAACAAGTGCTTTTGAGGATGGAGTCCGCAGGAAAGCAGAGAGGGCCAAATTGTCTGTGGCATTTGAAAGGGTTCCAGGAGGCAGTGAGAACCAGCATTACTTTTCCCCGCTGGCACCTTTGTTGTGGCAGCAAAAGCTGGACGTTTGTCTTTTTTGCTCCGGAGGCTGCCGAAAGCGAAAACAGGTGCTTTTGAGGATGGAGTCCACAGGAAAGCAGAGAGGGCCAAATTGTCTGGGGCATTTGAAAGGGTTCCAGGAGGCAGTGAGAACCAGCATTACTTTTCCCCGCTGGCACCTTTGCTGTGGCAGCAAAAGCTGGACGTTTGTCTTTTTTGCTTTGGAGGTTGCCGAAAGCGAAAACAGGTGCTTTTGAGGATGGAGTCCGCAGCAAAGCAGAGAGGGCCAAATTGTCTGTGGCATTTGAAAGGGTTCCAGGAGGCAGTGAGAACGAGCATTACTTTTCCCTGCTGGCACGTTTGCTGTGGCAGCAAAAGCTGGACGTTTGTCTTTTTTGCTCCGGAGGCTGCCGAAATCGAAAACAGGTGCTTTTGAGGATAGAGTCCGCAGGAAAGCAGAGAGGGCCAAATTGTCTGGGGCATTTGAAAGGGTTCCAGGAGGCAGTGAGAACCAGCATTACTTTTCCCCGCTGGCACCTTTGTTGTGGCAGCAAAAGCTGGACGTTTGTCTTTTTTGCAATGGAGGCTGCCGAAAGCGAAAACAGGTGCTTTTGAGGATGGAGTCCGCAGGAAAGCAGAGAGGGCCAAATTGTCTGTGGCATTTGAAAGGGTTCCAGGAGGCAGTGAGAACCAGCATTACTTTTCCCCGCTGGCACCTTTGCTGTGGCAGCAAAAGCTGGACGTTTGTCTTTTTTGCTCCGGAGGCTGCCGAAAGCGAAAACAGGTGCTTTTGAGGATGGAGTCCACAGGAAAGCAGAGAGGGCCAAATTGTCTGGGGCATTTGAAAGGGTTCCAGGAGGCAGTGAGAACCAGCATTACTTTTCCCCGCTGGCACCTTTGCTGTGGCAGCAAAAGCTGGACGTTTGTCTTTTTTGCTCCGGAGGCTGCCGAAAGCGAAAACAGGTGCTTTTGAGGATGGAGTCCGCAGGAAAGCAGAGAGGGCCAAATTGTCTGTGGCATTTGAAAGGGTTCCAGGAGGCAGTGAGAACCAGCATTACTTTTCCCCGCTGGCACCTTTGCTGCGGCAGCAAAAGCTGGACGTTTGTCTTTTTACCACCGGAGGGCGCCGAAAGTGAAAAAAGGCGCTTTTGAGGATAGAGTCCGCAGGAAAGCAGAGAGGGCCAAATTGTCTGGGGCATTTGAAAGGGTTCCAGGAGGCAGTGAGAACCAGCATTACTTTTCCCCGCTGGCACCTTTGCTGTGGCAGCAAAAGCTGGACGTTTGTCTTTTTTGCTCCGGAGGTTGCCGAAAGGGAAAATAGGTTCTTTTGAGGATGGAGTCCGCAGGAAAGCAGAGAGGGCCAAATTGTCTGTGGCATTTGAAAGGGTTCCAGGAGGCAGTGAGAACCAGCATTACTTTTCCCCGCTGGCACCTTTGCTGTGGCAGCAAAAGCTGGACGTTTGTCTTTTTTGCTCCGGAGGCTGCCGAAAGCGAAAACAGCTGCTTTTGAGGATGGAGTCCGCAGGAAAGCAGAGAGGGCCAAATTGTCTGGGGCATTTGAAGAGGTTCCAGGAGGCAGTGAGAACCAGCATTACTTTTCCCCGCTGGCACCTTTGTTGTGGCAGCAAAAGCTGGACGTTTGTCTTTTTTGCTCCGGAGGCTGCCGAAAGCGAAAACAGGTGCTTTTGAGGATGGAGTCCACAGGAAAGCAGAGAGGGCCAAATTGTCTGTGGCATTTGAAAGGGTTCCAGGAGGCAGTGAGAACCAGCATTACTTTTCCCCGCTGGCACCTTTGCTGTGGCAGCAAAAGCTGGACGTTTGTCTTTTTTGCTTTGGAGGTTGCCGAAAGCGAAAACAGGTGCTTTTGAGGATGGAGTCCGCAGCAAAGCAGAGAGGGCCAAATTGTCTGTGGCATTTGAAATGGTTCCAGGAGGCAGTGAGAACGAGCATTACTTTTCCCCGCTGGCACCTTTGCTGTGGCAGCAAAAGCTCGACGTTTGTCTTTTTACCACCGGAGGGCGCCGAAAGTGAAAAAAGGCGCTTTTGAGGATAGAGTCCGCAGGAAAGCAGAGAGGGCTTAATTGTCTGGGGCATTTGAAAGGGTTCCAGGAGGCAGTGAGAACCAGCATTACTTTTCCCCGCTGGCACCTTTGCTGTGGCAGCAAAAGCTGGACGTTTGTCTTTTTTGCTCCGGAGGCTGCCGAAAGCGAAAACAGGTGCTTTTGAGGATGGAGTCCGCAGGAAAGCAGAGAGGGCCAAATTGTCTGGGGCATTTGAAAGGGTTCCAGGAGGCAGTGAGAACCAGCATTACTTTTCCCCGCTGGCACCTTTGCTGTGGCAGCAAAAGCTGGACGTTTGTCTTTTTTGCTCCGGAGGCTGCCGAAAGCGAAAACAGGTGCTTTTGAGGATGGAGTCCACAGGAAAGCAGAGAGGGCCAAATTGTCTGTGGCATTTGAAAGGGTTCCAGGAGGCAGTGAGAACCAGCATTACTTTTCCCCGCTGGCACCTTTGCTGTGGCAGCAAAAGCTGGACGTTTGTCTTTTTTGCTCCGGAGGCTGCCGAAAGCGAAAATAGGTGCTTTTGAGGATGGAGTCCGCAGGAAAGCAGAGAGTGCCAAATTGTCTGTGACATTTGAAAGAGTTCCAGGAGGCAGTGAGAACCAGCATTACTTTTCCCCGCTGGCACCTTTGCTGTGGCAGCAAAAGCTGGACGTTTGTCTTTTTACCACCGGAGGGCGCCGAAAGTGAAAAAAGGCACTTTTGAGGATAGAGTCCGCAGGAAAGCAGAGAGGGCCAAATTGTCTGTGGCATTGGAAAGGGTTCCAGGAGGCAGTGAGAACCAGCATTACTTTTCCCCGCTGGCACCTTTGCTGTGGCAGCAAAAGCTGGACGTTTGTCTTTTTTGCTCCGGAGGCTGCCGAAAGCGAAAACAGGTGCTTTTGAGGATGGAGTCCGCAGGAAAGCAGAGAGGGCCAAATTGTCTGGGGCATTTGAAAGGGTTCCAGGAGGCAGTGAGAACCAGCATTACTTTTCCCTGCTGGCACCTTTGCTGTGGCAGCAAAAGCTGGACGTTTGTCTTTTTTGCTCCGGAGGCTGCCGAAAGCGAAAACAGGTGCTTTTGAGGATGGAGTCCGCAGGAAAGCAGAGAGGGCCAAATTGTCTGTGGCATTTGAAAGGGTTCCAGGAGGCAGTGAGAACCAGCATTACTTTTCCACGCTGGCACCTTTGCTGCGGCAGCAAAAGCTGGACGTTTGTCTTTTTACCACCGGAGGGCGCCGAAAGTGAAAAAAGGCGCTTTTGAGGATAGAGTCCGCAGGAAAGCAGAGAGGGCCAAATTGTCTGGGGCATTTGAAAGGGTTCCAGGAGGCAGTGAGAACCAGCATTACTTTTCCCCGCTGGCACCTTTGCTGTGGCAGCAAAAGCTGGACGTTTGTCTTTTTTGCTCCGGAGGCTGCCGAAAGCGAAAACAGGTGCTTTTGAGGATGGAGTCCGCAGGAAAGCAGAGAGGGCCAAATTGTCTGTGGCATTTGAAAGGGTTCCAGGAGGCAGTGAGAACCAGCATTACTTTTCCCCGCTGGCACCTTTGCTGTGGCAGCAAAAGCTGGACGTTTGTCTTTTTTGCTCCGGAGCCTGCCGAAAGCGAAAACAAGTGCTTCTGAGGATGGAGTCCGCAGGAAAGCAGAGAGGGCCAAATTGTCTGGGGCATTTGAAGAGGTTCCAGGAGGCAGTGAGAACCAGCATTACTTTTCCCCGCTGGCACCTTTGCTGTGGCAGCAAAAGCTGGACGTTTGTCTTTTTTGCTCCGGAGGCTGCCGAAAGCGAAAACAGGTGCTTTTGAGGATGGAGTCCGCAGGAAAGCAGAGAGGGCCAAATTGTCTGGGGCATTTGAAGAGGTTCCAGGAGGCAGTGAGAACCAGCATTACTTTTCCCCGCTGGCACCTTTGCTGTGGCAGCAAAAGCTGGACGTTTGTCTTTTTTGCTCCGGACGCTGCCGAAAGCGAAAACAGGTGCTTTTGAGGATGGAGTCCGCAGGAAAGCAGAGAGGGCCAAATTGTCTGGGGCATTTGAAAGGGTTCCAGGAGGCAGTGAGAACCAGCATTACTTTTCCCCACTGGCACCTTTGCTGTGGCAGCAAAAGCTGGACGTTTGTCTTTTTTGCTCCGGAGGCTGCCGAAAGCGAAAATAGGTGCTTTTGAGGATGGAGTCCGCAGGAAAGCAGAGAGGGCCAAATTGTCTGTGGCATTTGAAAGAGTTCCAGGAGGCAGTGAGAACCAGCATTACTTTTCCCCGCTGGCACCTTTGCTGTGGCAGCAAAAGCTGGACGTTTGTCTTTTTACCACCGGAGGGCGCCGAAAGTGAAAAAAGGCGCTTTTGAGGATAGAGTCCGCAGGAAAGCAGAGAGGGCCAAATTGTCTGTGGCATTTGAAAGGGTTCCAGGAGGCAGTGAGAACCAGCATTACTTTTCCCCGCTGGCACCTTTGCTGTGGCAGCAAAAGCTGGACGTTTGTCTTGTTTGCTCCGGAGGCTGCCGAAAGCGAAAACAGGTGCTTTTGAGGATGGAGTCCGCAGGAAAGCAGAGAGGGCCAAATTGTCTGTGGCATTTGAAAGGGTTCCAGGAGGCAGTGAGAACCAGCATTACTTTTCCCCGCTGGCACCTTTGCTGTGGCAGCAAAAGCTGGACGTTTGTCTTTTTTGCTCCGGAGGCTGCCGAAAGCGAAAACAGGTGCTTTTGAGGATGGAGTCCACAGGAAAGCAGAGAGGGCCAAATTGTCTGTGGCATTTGAAAGGGTTCCAGGAGGCAGTGAGAACCAGCATTACTTTTCCCCGCTGGCACCTTTGCTGTGGCAGCAAAAGCTGGACGTTTGTCTTTTTTGCTCCGGAGGCTGCCGAAAGCGAAAACAGGTGCTTTTGAGGATGGAGTCCGCAGGAAAGCAGAGAGGGCCAAATTGTCTGTGGCATTTGAAAGGGTTCCAAGAGGCAGTGAGAACCAGCATTACTTTTCCCCGTTGGCACCTTTGTTGTGGCAGCAAAAGCTGGACGTTTGTCTTTTTACCACCGGAGGGCGCCGAAAGTGAAAAAAGGCGCTTTTGAGGATAGAGTCCGCAGGAAAGCAGAGAGGGCCAAATTGTCTGGGGCATTTGAAAGGGTTCCAGGAGGCAGTGAGAACCAGCATTACTTTTCCCCGCTGGCACCTTTGCTGTGGCAGCAAAAGCTGGACGTTTGTCTTTTTTGCTCCGGAGGTTGCCAAAAGCGAAAACAGGTGTTTTTGAGGATGGAGTCCGCAGGAAAGCAGAGAGGGCCAAATTGTCTGTGGCATTTGAAAGGGTTCCAGGAGGCAGTGAGAACGAGCATTACTTTTCCCCGCTGGCACCTTTGCTGTGGCAGCAAAAGCTGGACGTTTGTCTTTTTTGCTCCGGAGGCTGCCGAAAGCGAAAATAGGTTCTTTTGAGGATGGAGTCCGCAGGAAAGCAGAGAGGGCCAAATTGTCTGTGGCATTTGAAAGGGTTCCAGGAGGCAGTGAGAACCAGCATTACTTTTCCCCGCTGGCACCTTTGCTGTGGCAGCAAAAGCTGGACGTTTGTCTTTTTTGCTCCGGAGGCTGCCGAAAGCGAAAACAGGTGCTTTTGAGGATGGAGTCCGCAGGAAAGCAGAGAGGGCCAAATTGTCTGGGGCATTTGAAGAGGTTCCAGGAGGCAGTGAGGACCAGCATTACTTTTCCACGCTGGCACCTTTGCTGCGGCAGCAAAAGCTGGACGTTTGTCTTTTTACCACCGGAGGGCGCCGAAAGTGAAAAAAGGCGCTTTTGAGGATAGAGTCCGCAGGAAAGCAGAGAGGGCCAAATTGTCTGTGGCATTTGAAAGGGTTCCAGGAGGCAGTGAGAACCAGCATTACTTTTCCCCGTTGGCACCTTTGCTGTGGCAGCAAAAGCTGGACGTTTGTCTTTTTTGCAATGGAGGCTGCCGAAAGCGAAAACAGGTGCTTTTGAGGATGGAGTCCGCAGGAAAGCAGAGAGGGCCAAATTGTCTGGGGCATTTGAAAGGGTTCCAGGAGGCAGTGAGAACCAGCATTACTTTTCCCCGCTGGCACCTTTGCTGTGGCAGCAAAAGCTGGACGTTTGTCTTTTTTGCTCCGGAGGCTGCCGAAAGCGAAAACAGGTGCTTTTGAGGATGGAGTCCGCAGGAAAGCAGAGAGGGCCAAATTGTCTGTGGCATTTGAAAGGGTTCCAGGAGGCAGTGAGAACCAGCATTACTTTTCCCCGTTGGCACCTTTGCTGTGGCAGCAAAAGCTGGACGTTTGTCTTTTTTGCTCCGGAGGCTGCCGAAAGCGAAAATAGGTTCTTTTGAGGATGGAGTCCGCAGGAAAGCAGAGAGGGCCAAATTGTCTGTGGCATTTGAAAGGGTTCCAGGAGGCAGTGAGAACCAGCATTACTTTTCCCCGCTGGCACCTTTGCTGTGGCAGCAAAAGCTGGACGTTTGTCTTTTTTGCTCCGGAGGCTGCCGAAAGCGAAAACAGGTGCTTTTGAGGATGGATTCCGCAGGAAAGCAGAGAGAGCCAAGTTGTCTGGGGCATTTGAAGGAGTTCCAGGAGGCAGTGAGAACCAGCATTACTTTTCCCTGCTGGCACGTTTGCTGTGGCAGCAAAAGCTGGACGTTTGTCTTTTTTGCTCCGGAGGCTGCCGAAAGCGAAAACAGGTTCTTTTAGGATGGAGTCCGCAGGAAAGCAGAGAGGGCCAAATTGTCTGGGGCATTTGAAAGGGTTCCAGGAGGCAGTGAGAACGAGCATCACTTTTCCCCGCTGGCACCTTTGCTGTGGCAGCAAAAGCTGGACGTTTGTCTTTTTTGCTCCGGAGGCTGCCGAAAGCGAAAACAGGTGCTTTTGAGGATAGAGTCCGCAGGAAAGCAGAGACGGCCAAATTGTCTGTGGCATTTGAAAGGGTTCCAGGAGGCAGTGAGAACCAGCATTACTTTTCCACGCTGGCACCTTTGCTGCGGCAGCAAAAGCTGGACGTTTGTCTTTGTACCACCGGAGGGCGCCGAAAGTGAAAAAAGGCGCTT
This sequence comes from Vanellus vanellus, assembly GCF_965231255.1. Taxonomy (NCBI): domain Eukaryota; kingdom Metazoa; phylum Chordata; class Aves; order Charadriiformes; family Charadriidae; genus Vanellus; species Vanellus vanellus. Next base: position 127,218 of record NW_028127720.1, on the reverse strand, counting down.
TTGAGGATGGAGTCCGCAGGAAAGCAGAGAGGGCCAAATTGTCTGGGGCATTTGAAAGGGTTCCAGGAGGCAGTGAGAACCAGCATTACTTTTCCCCGCTGGCACCTTTGCTGTGGCAGCAAAAGCTGGACGTTTGTCTTTTTTGCAATGGAGGCTGCCGAAAGCGAAAACAGGTGCTTTTGAGGATGGAGTCCGCAGGAAAGCAGAGAGGGCCAAATTGTCTGTGGCATTTGAAAGGGTTCCAGGACGCAGTGAGAACCAGCATTACTTTTCCCCGCTGGCACCTTTGCTGTGGCAGCAAAAGCTGGACGTTTGTCTTTTTTGCTCCGGAGGCTGCCGAAAGCGAAAACAGGTGCTTTTGATGATGGAGTCCGCAGGAAAGCAGAGAGGGCCAAATTGTCTTTGGCATTTAAAGAGGTTCCAGGAGGCAGTGAGGACCAGCATTACTTTTCCACGCTGGCACCTTTGCTGCGGCAGCAAAAGCTGGACGTTTGTCTTTTTACCACCGGAGGGCACCGAAAGTGAAAAAAGGCGCTTTTGAGGATAGAGTCCGCAGGAAAGCAGAGAGGGCCAAATTGTCTGGGGCATTTGAAAGGGTTCCAGGAGGCAGTGAGAACCAGCATTACTTTTCCCCGTTGGCACCTTTGCTGTGGCAGCAAAAGCTGGACGTTTGTCTTTTTTGCTCCGGAGGCTGCCGAAAGCGAAAATAGGTTCTTTTGAGGATGGAGTCCGCAGGAAAGCAGAGAGGGCCAAATTGTCTGTGGCATTTGAAAGGGTTCCAGGAGGCAGTGAGAACCAGCATTACTTTTCCCCGCTGGCACCTTTGCTGTGGCAGCAAAAGCTGGACGTTTGTCTTTTTTGCTCCGGAGGCTGCCGAAAGCGAAAACAGGTGCTTTTGAGGATGGAGTCCGCAGGAAAGCAGAGAGGGCCAAATTGTCTGTGGCATTTGAAAGGGTTCCAGGAGGCAGTGAGAACCAGCATTACTTTTCCCCGCTGGCACCTTTGCTGTGGCAGCAAAAGCTGGACGTTTGTCTTTTTTGCAATGGAGGCTGCCGAAAGCGAAAACAGGTGCTTTTGAGGATGGAGTCCACAGGAAAGCAGAGAGGGCCAAATTGTCTGTGGCATTTGAAAGGGTTCCAGGAGGCAGTGAGAACCAGCATTACTTTTCCCCGCTGGCACCTTTGCTGTGGCAGCAAAAGCTGGACGTTTGTCTTTTTTGCTCCGGAGGCTGCCGAAAGTGAAAACAGGTGCTTTTGAGGATGGAGTCCGCAGGAAAGCAGAGAGGGCCAAATTGTCTGTGGCATTTGAAGAGGTTCCAGGAGGCAGTGAGAACCAGCATTACTTTTCCCCGCTGGCACCTTTGCTGTGGCAGCAAAAGCTGGACGTTTGTCTTTTTTGCTCCGGAGGCTGCCGAAAGTGAAAACAGGTGCTTTTGAGGATGGAGTCCGCAGGAAAGCAGAGAGGGCCAAATTGTCTGTGGCATTTGAAAGGGTTCCAGGAGGCAGTGAGAAACAGCATTACTTTTCCCCGCTGGCACCTTTGCTGTGGCAGCAAAAGCTGGACGTTTGTCTTTTTTGCTCCGGAGGCTGCCGAAAGCGAAAACAGGTGCTTTTGAGGATGGAGTCCGCAGGAAAGCAGAGAGGGCCAAATTGTCTGTGGCATTTGAAAGGGTTCCAGGAGGCAGTGAGAACCAGCATTACTTTTCCCCGCTGGCACCTTTGCTGTGGCAGCAAAAGCTGGACGTTTGTCTTTTTTGCTCCGGAGGTTGCCAAAAGCGAAAACAGGTGCTTTTGAGGATGGAGTCCGCAGGAAAGCAGAGAGGGCCAAATTGTCTGTGGCATTTGAAAGGGTTCCAGGAGGCAGTGAGAACCAGCATTACTTTTCCCCGTTGGCACCTTTGCTGTGGCAGCAAAAGCTGGACGTTTGTCTTTTTTGCTCCGGAGGCTGCCGAAAGCGAAAATAGGTTCTTTTGAGGATGGAGTCCGCAGGAAAGCAGAGAGGGCCAAATTGTCTGTGGCATTTGAAAGGGTTCCAGGAGGCAGTGAGAACCAGCATTACTTTTCCCCGCTGGCACCTTTGCTGTGGCAGCAAAAGCTGGACGTTTGTCTTTTTTGCTCCGGAGGCTGCCGAAAGCGAAAACAGGTGCTTTTGAGGATGGAGTCCGCAGGAAAGCAGAGAGAGCCAAATTGTCTGGGGCATTTGAAGGAGTTCCAGGAGGCAGTGAGAACCAGCATTACTTTTCCCTGCTGGCACGTTTGCTGTGGCAGCAAAAGCTGGACGTTTGTCTTTTTTGCTCCGGAGGCTGCCGAAAGCGAAAACAGGTGCTTTTGAGGATGGAGTCCGCAGGAAAGCAGAGAGGGCCAAATTGTCTGGGGCATTTGAAAGGGTTCCAGGAGGCAGTGAGAACCAGCATTACTTTTCCCCGCTGGCACCTCTGTTGTGGCAGCAAAAGCTGGACGTTTGTCTTTTTTGCTCCGGACGCTGCCGAAAGCGAAAACAGGTGCTTTTGAGGATGGAGTCCGCAGGAAAGCAGAGAGGGCCAAATTGTCTGGGGCATTTGAAAGGGTTCCAGGAGGCAGTGAGAACCAGCATTACTTTTCCCCGCTGGCACCTTTGCTGTGGCAGCAAAAGCTGGACGTTTGTCTTTTTTGCTCCGGAGGCTGCCGAAAGCGAAAACAGCTGCTTTTGAGGATGGAGTCCGCAGGAAAGCAGAGAGGGCCAAATTGTCTGTGGCATTTGAAAGGGTTCCAGGAGGCAGTGAGAACGAGCATTACTTTTCCCCGCTGGCACCTTTGCTGTGGCAGCAAAAGCTGGACGTTTGTCTTTTTTGCTCCGGAGGCTGCCGAAAGCGAAAACAGGTGCTTTTGAGGATAGAGTCCGCAGGAAAGCAGAGACGGCCAAATTGTCTGTGGCATTTGAAAGGGTTCCAGGAGGCAGTGAGAACCAGCATTACTTTTCCACGCTGGCACCTTTGCTGCGGCAGCAAAAGCTGGACGTTTGTCTTTTTACCACCGGAGGGCGCCGAAAGTGAAAAAAGGCGCTTTTGAGGATAGAGTCCGCAGGAAAGCAGAGAGGGCCAAATTGTCTGGGGCATTTGAAAGGGTTCCAGGAGGCAGTGAGAACCAGCATTACTTTTCCCCGCTGGCACCTTTGCTGTGGCAGCAAAAGCTGGACGTTTGTCTTTTTTGCTCCGGAGGCTGCCGAAAGCGAAAACAGGTGCTTTTGAGGATGGAGTCCGCAGGAAAGCAGAGAGGGCCAAATTGTCTGTGGCATTTGAAAGGGTTCCAGGAGGCAGTGAGAACCAGCATTACTTTTCCCCGCTGGCACCTTTGCTGTGGCAGCAAAAGCTGGACGTTTGTCTTTTTTGCTCCGGAGGCTGCCGAAAGCGAAAACAGGTGCTTTTGATGATGGAGTCCGCAGGAAAGCAGAGAGGGCCAAATTGTCTGTGGCATTTGAAGAGGTTCCAGGAGGCAGTGAGAACCAGCATTACTTTTCCCCGCTGGCACCTTTGCTGTGGCAGCAAAAGCTGGACGTTTGTCTTTTTTGTTCCGGAGGCTGCCGAAAGCGAAAACAGGTGCTTTTGAGGATGGAGTCCGCAGGAAAGCAGAGAGGGCCAAATTGTCTGTGGCATTTGAAAGGGTTCCAGGAGGCAGTGAGAACCAGCATTACTTTTCCCCGCTGGCACCTTTGCTGTGGCAGCAAAAGCTGGACGTTTGTCTTTTTTGCAATGGAGGCTGCCGAAAGCGAAAACAGGTGCTTTTGAGGATGGAGTCCGCAGGAAAGCAGAGAGGGCCAAATTGTCTGTGGCATTTGAAAGGGTTCCAGGAGGCAGTGAGAACCAGCATTACTTTTCCCCGCTGGCACCTTTGCTGTGGCAGCAAAAGCTGGACGTTTGTCTTTTTTGCTCCGGAGGCTGCCGAAAGCGAAAACAGGTGCTTTTGATGATGGAGTCCGCAGGAAAGCAGAGAGGGCCAAATTGTCTTTGGCATTTAAAGAGGTTCCAGGAGGCAGTGAGGACCAGCATTACTTTTCCACGCTGGCACCTTTGCTGCGGCAGCAAAAGCTGGACGTTTGTCTTTTTACCACCGGAGGGCGCCGAAAGTGAAAAAAGGCGCTTTTGAGGATAGAGTCCGCAGGAAAGCAGAGAGGGCCAAATTGTCTGGGGCATTTGAAAGGGTTCCAGGAGGCAGTGAGAACCAGCATTACTTTTCCCCGTTGGCACCTTTGCTGTGGCAGCAAAAGCTGGACGTTTGTCTTTTTTGCTCCGGAGGCTGCCGAAAGCTAAAATAGGTTCTTTTGAGGATGGAGTCCGCAGGAAAGCAGAGAGGGCCAAATTGTCTGTGGCATTTGAAAGGGTTCCAGGAGGCAGTGAGAACCAGCATTACTTTTCCCCGCTGGCACCTTTGCTGTGGCAGCAAAAGCTGGACGTTTGTCTTTTTTGCTCCGGAGGCTGCCGAAAGCGAAAACAGGTGCTTTTGAGGATGGAGTCCGCAGGAAAGCAGAGAGGGCCAAATTGTCTGTGGCATTTGAAAGGGTTCCAGGAGGCAGTGAGAACCAGCATTACTTTTCCACGCTGGCACCTTTGCTGCGGCAGCAAAAGCTGGACGTTTGTCTTTTTACCACCGGAGGGCGCCGAAAGTGAAAAAAGGCGCTTTTGAGGATAGAGTCCGCAGGAAAGCAGAGAGGGCCAAATTGTCTGTGGCATTTGAAAGGGTTCCAGGAGGCAGTGAGAACCAGCATTACTTTTCCCCGCTGGCACCTTTGCTGTGGCAGCAAAAGCTGGACGTTTGTCTTTTTTGCAATGGAGGCTGCCGAAAGCGAAAACAGGTGCTTTTGAGGATGGAGTCCACAGGAAAGCAGAGAGGGCCAAATTGTCTGTGGCATTTGAAAGGGTTCCAGGAGGCAGTGAGAACCAGCATTACTTTTCCCCGCTGGCACCTTTGCTGTGGCAGCAAAAGCTGGACGTTTGTCTTTTTTGCTCCGGAGGCTGCCGAAAGTGAAAACAGGTGCTTTTGAGGATGGAGTCCGCAGGAAAGCAGAGAGGGCCAAATTGTCTGTGGCATTTGAAGAGGTTCCAGGAGGCAGTGAGAACCAGCATTACTTTTCCCCGCTGGCACCTTTGCTGTGGCAGCAAAAGCTGGACGTTTGTCTTTTTTGCTCCGGAGGCTGCCGAAAGTGAAAACAGGTGCTTTTGAGGATGGAGTCCGCAGGAAAGCAGAGAGGGCCAAATTGTCTGTGGCATTTGAAAGGGTTCCAGGAGGCAGTGAGAAACAGCATTACTTTTCCCCGCTGGCACCTTTGCTGTGGCAGCAAAAGCTGGACGTTTGTCTTTTTTGCTCCGGAGGCTGCCGAAAGCGAAAACAGGTGCTTTTGAGGATGGAGTCCGCAGGAAAGCAGAGAGGGCCAAATTGTCTGTGGCATTTGAAAGGGTTCCAGGAGGCAGTGAGAACCAGCATTACTTTTCCCCGCTGGCACCTTTGCTGTGGCAGCAAAACTGGACGTTTGTCTTTTTTGCTCCGGAGGTTGCCAAAAGCGAAAACAGGTGCTTTTGAGGATGGAGTCCGCAGGAAAGCAGAGAGGGCCAAATTGTCTGTGGCATTTGAAAGGGTTCCAGGAGGCAGTGAGAACCAGCATTACTTTTCCCCGTTGGCACCTTTGCTGTGGCAGCAAAAGCTGGACGTTTGTCTTTTTTGCTCCGGAGGCTGCCGAAAGCGAAAATAGGTTCTTTTGAGGATGGAGTCCGCAGGAAAGCAGAGAGGGCCAAATTGTCTGTGGCATTTGAAAGGGTTCCAGGAGGCAGTGAGAACCAGCATTACTTTTCCCCGCTGGCACCTTTGCTGTGGCAGCAAAAGCTGGACGTTTGTCTTTTTTGCTCCGGAGGCTGCCGAAAGCGAGAACAGGTGCTTTTGAGGATGGAGTCCGCAGGAAAGCAGAGAGAGCCAAATTGTCTGGGGCATTTGAAGGAGTTCCAGGAGGCAGTGAGAACCAGCATTACTTTTCCCTGCTGGCACGTTTGCTGTGGCAGCAAAAGCTGGACGTTTGTCTTTTTTGCTCCGGAGGCTGCCGAAAGCGAAAACAGGTGCTTTTGAGGATGGAGTCCGCAGGAAAGCAGAGAGGGCCAAATTGTCTGTGGCATTTGAAAGGGTTCCAGGAGGCAGTGAGAACCAGCATTACTTTTCCCCGCTGGCACCTCTGTTGTGGCAGCAAAAGCTGGACGTTTGTCTTTTTTGCTCCGGACGCTGCCGAAAGCGAAAACAGGTGCTTTTGAGGATGGAGTCCGCAGGAAAGCAGAGAGGGCCAAATTGTCTGTGGCATTTGAAAGGGTTCCAGGAGGCAGTGAGAACCAGCATTACTTTTCCCCGCTGGCACCTTTGCTGCGGCAGCAAAAGCTGGACGTTTGTCTTTTTACCACCGGAGGGCGCCGAAAGTGAAAAAAGGCGCTTTTGAGGATAGAGTCCGCAGGAAAGCAGAGAGGGCCAAATTGTCTGGGGCATTTGAAAGGGTTCCAGGAGGCAGTGAGAACCAGCATTACTTTTCCCCGCTGGCACCTTTGCTGTGGCAGCAAAAGCTGGACGTTTGTCTTTTTTGCAATGGAGGCTGCCGAAAGCGAAAACAGGTGCTTTTGAGGATGGAGTCCGCAGGAAAGCAGAGAGGGCCAAATTGTCTGTGGCATTTGAAAGGGTTCCAGGAGGCAGTGAGAACCAGCATTACTTTTCCCCGCTGGCACCTTTGCTGTGGCAGCAAAAGCTGGACGTTTGTCTTTTTTGCTCCGGAGGCTGCCGAAAGTGAAAACAGGTGCTTTTGAGGATGGAGTCCGCAGGAAAGCAGAGAGGGCCAAATTGTCTGTGGCATTTGAAGAGGTTCCAGGAGGCAGTGAGAACCAGCATTACTTTTCCCCGCTGGCACCTTTGCTGTGGCAGCAAAAGCTGGACGTTTGTCTTTTTTGTTCCGGAGGCTGCCGAAAGCGAAAACAGGTGCTTTTGAGGATGGAGTCCGCAGGAAAGCAGAGAGGGCCAAATTGTCTGTGGCATTTGAAAGGGTTCCAGGAGGCAGTGAGAACCAGCATTACTTTTCCCCGCTGGCACCTTTGCTGTGGCAGCAAAAGCTGGACGTTTGTCTTTTTTGCTCCGGAGGCTGCCGAAAGCGAAAACAGGTGCTTTTGAGGATGGAGTCCGCAGGAAAGCAGAGAGGGCCAAATTGTCTGTGGCATTTGAAAGGGTTCCAGGAGGCAGTGAGAACCAGCATTACTTTTCCCCGCTGGCACCTTTGCTGTGGCAGCAAAAGCTGGACGTTTGTCTTTTTTGCTCCGGAGGCTGCCGAAAGCGAAAACAGGTGCTTTTGAGGATGGAGTCCGCAGGAAAGCAGAGAGGGCCAAATTGTCTGTGGCATTTGAAGAGGTTCCAGGAGGCAGTGAGAACCAGCATTACTTTTCCCCGCTGGCACCTTTGCTGTGGCAGCAAAAGCTGGACGTTTGTCTTTTTTGCTCCGGAGGCTGCCGAAAGTGAAAACAGGTGCTTTTGAGGATGGAGTCCACAGGAAAGCAGAGAGGGCCAAATTGTCTGTGGCATTTGAAAGGGTTCCAGGAGGCAGTGAGAACCAGCATTACTTTTCCCCGCTGGCACCTTTGCTGTGGCAGCAAAAGCTGGACGTTTGTCTTTTTTGCTCCGGAGGCTGCCGAAAGCGAAAACAGGTGCTTTTGAGGATGGAGTCCGCAGGAAAGCAGAGAGGGCCAAATTGTCTGTGGCATTTGAAAGGGTTCCAGGAGGCAGTGAGAACCAGCATTACTTTTCCCCGCTGGCACCTTTGCTGTGGCAGCAAAAGCTGGACGTTTGTCTTTTTTGCTCCGGAGGTTGCCAAAAGCGAAAACAGGTGCTTTTGAGGATGGAGTCCGCAGGAAAGCAGAGAGGGCCAAATTGTCTGTGGCATTTGAAAGGGTTCCAGGAGGCAGTGAGAACCAGCATTACTTTTCCCCGCTGGCACCTTTGCTGTGGCAGCAAAAGCTGGACGTTTGTCTTTTTTGCTCCGGAGGCTGCCGAAAGCGAAAACAGGTGCTTTTGAGGATGGAGTCCGCAGGAAAGCAGAGAGAGCCAAATTGTCTGGGGCATTTGAAGGAGTTCCAGGAGGCAGTGAGAACCAGCATTACTTTTCCCTGCTGGCACCTTTGCTGTGGCAGCAAAAGCTGGACGTTTGTCTTTTTTGCTCCGGAGGCTGCCGAAAGCGAAAACAGGTTCTTTTGAGGATGGAGTCCGCAGGAAAGCAGAGAGGGCCAAATTGTCTGTGGCATTTGAAAGGGTTCCAGGAGGCAGTGAGAACCAGCATTACTTTTCCCCGCTGGCACCTTTGTTGTGGCAGCAAAAGCTGGACGTTTGTCTTTTTTGCTCCGGACGCTGCCGAAAGCGAAAACAGGTGCTTTTGAGGATGGAGTCCGCAGGAAAGCAGAGAGGGCCAAATTGTCTGGGGCATTTGAAAGGGTTCCAGGAGGCAGTGAGACCAGCATTACTTTTCCCCGCTGGCACCTTTGCTGTGGCAGCAAAAGCTGGACGTTTGTCTTTTTTGCTCCGGAGGTTGCCGAAAGCGAAAACAGGTGCTTTTGAGGATGGAGTCCGCAGGAAAGCAGAGAGGGCCAAATTGTCTGTGGCATTTGAAAGGGTTCCAGGAGGCAGTGAGAACCAGCATTACTTTTCCCCGCTGGCACCTTTGCTGTGGCAGCAAAAGCTGGACGTTTGTCTTTTTTGCTCCGGAGGCTGCCGAAAGCGAAAACAGGTGCTTTTGAGGATAGAGTCCGCAGGAAAGCAGAGACGGCCAAATTGTCTGTGGCATTTGAAAGGGTTCCAGGAGGCAGTGAGAACCAGCATTACTTTTCCACGCTGGCACCTTTGCTGCGGCAGCAAAAGCTGGACGTTTGTCTTTTTACCACCGGAGGGCGCCGAAAGTGAAAAAAGGCGCTTTTGAGGATAGAGTCCGCAGGAAAGCAGAGAGGGCCAAATTGTCTGGGGCATTTGAAAGGGTTCCAGGAGGCAGTGAGAACCAGCATTACTTTTCCCCGCTGGCACCTTTGCTGTGGCAGCAAAAGCTGGACGTTTGTCTTTTTTGCAATGGAGGCTGCCGAAAGCGAAAACAGGTGCTTTTGAGGATGGAGTCCGCAGGAAAGCAGAGAGGGCCAAATTGTCTGTGGCATTTGAAAGGGTTCCAGGAGGCAGTGAGAACCAGCATTACTTTTCCCCGCTGGCACCTTTGCTGTGGCAGCAAAAGCTGGACGTTTGTCTTTTTTGCTCCGGAGGCTGCCGAAAGCGAAAACAGGTGCTTTTAAGGATGGAGTCCGCAGGAAAGCAGAGAGGGCCAAATTGTCTGTGGCATTTGAAAGGGTTCCAGGAGGCAGTGAGGACCAGCATTATTTTTCCACGCTGGCACCTTTGCTGCGGCAGCAAAAGCTGGACGTTTGTCTTTTTACCACCGGAGGGCGCCGAAAGTGAAAAAAGGCGCTTTTGAGGATAGAGTCCGCAGGAAAGCAGAGAGGGCCAAATTGTCTGTGGCATTTGAAAGGGTTCCAGGAGGCAGTGAGAACCAGCATTACTTTTCCCCGCTGGCACCTTTGCTGTGGCAGCAAAAGCTGGACGTTTGTCTTTTTTGCTCCGGAGGCTGCCGAAAGCGAAAATAGGTTCTTTTGAGGATGGAGTCCGCAGGAAAGCAGAGAGGGCCAAATTGTCTGTGGCATTTGAAAGGGTTCCAGGAGGCAGTGAGAACCAGCATTACTTTTCCCCGCTGGCACCTTTGCTGTGGCAGCAAAAGCTGGACGTTTGTCTTTTTTGCTCCGGAGGCTGCCGAAAGCGAAAACAGGTGCTTTTGAGGATGGAGTCCGCAGGAAAGCAGAGACGGCCAAATTGTCTGTGGCATTTGAAAGGGTTCCAGGAGGCAGTGAGAACCAGCATTACTTTTCCCCGCTGGCACCTTTGCTGCGGCAGCAAAAGCTGGACGTTTGTCTTTTTACCACCGGAGGGCGCCGAAAGTGAAAACAGGTGCTTTTGAGGATAGAGTCCGCAGGAAAGCAGAGAGGGCCAAATTGTCTGGGGCATTTGAAAGGGTTCCAGGAGGCAGTGAGAACCAGCATTACTTTTCCCCGCTGGCACCTTTGCTGTGGCAGCAAAAGCTGGACGTTTGTCTTTTTTGCAATGGAGGCTGCCGAAAGCGAAAACAGGTGCTTTTGAGGATGGAGTCCGCAGGAAAGCAGAGAGGGCCAAATTGTCTGTGGCATTTGAAAGGGTTCCAGGAGGCAGTGAGAACCAGCATTACTTTTCCCCGCTGGCACCTTTGCTGTGGCAGCAAAAGCTGGACGTTTGTCTTTTTTGCTCCGGAGGCTGCCGAAAGTGAAAACAGGTGCTTTTGAGGATGGAGTCCGCAGGAAAGCACAGAGGGCCAAATTGTCTGTGGCATTTGAAGAGGTTCCAGGAGGCAGTGAGAACCAGCATTACTTTTCCCCGCTGGCACCTTTGCTGTGGCAGCAAAAGCTGGACGTTTGTCTTTTTTGCTCCGGAGGCTGCCGAAAGTGAAAACAGGTGCTTTTGAGGATGGAGTCCGCAGGAAAGCAGAGAGGGCCAAATTGTCTGTGGCATTTGAAGAGGTTCCAGGAGGCAGTGAGAACCAGCATTACTTTTCCCCGCTGGCACCTTTGCTGTGGCAGCAAAAGCTGGACGTTTGTCTTTTTTGCTCCGGAGGCTGCCGAAAGCGAAAACAGGTGCTTTTGAGGATGGAGTCCGCAGGAAAGCAGAGAGGGCCAAATTGTCTGTGGCATTTGAAAGGGTTCCAGGAGGCAGTGAGAACCAGCATTACTTTTCCCCGCTGGACCCTTTGCTGTGGCAGCAAAAGCTGGACGTTTGTCTTTTTTGCTCCAGAGGCTGCCGAAAGCGAAAACAGGTGCTTTTGAGGATGGAGTCCGCAGGAAAGCAGAGAGAGCCAAATTGTCTGGGGCATTTGAAGGAGTTCCAGGAGGCAGTGAGAACCAGCATTACTTTTCCCTGCTGGCACGTTTGCTGTGGCAGCAAAAGCTGGACGTTTGTCTTTTTTGCTCCGGAGGCTGCCGAAAGCGAAAACAGGTGCTTTTGAGGATGGAGTCCGCAGGAAAGCAGAGAGGGCCAAATTGTCTGTGGCATTTGAAAGGGTTCCAGGAGGCAGTGAGAACCAGCATTACTTTTCCCCGCTGGCACCTTTGTTGTGGCAGCAAAAGCTGGACGTTTGTCTTTTTTGCTCCGGACGCTGCCGAAAGCGAAAACAGGTGCTTTTGAGGATGGAGTCCGCAGGAAAGCAGAGAGGGCCAAATTGTCTGGGGCATTTGAAAGGGTTCCAGGAGGCAGTGAGAACCAGCATTACTTTTCCCCGCTGGCACCTTTGCTGTGGCAGCAAAAGCTGGACGTTTGTCTTTTTTGCTCCGGAGGTTGCCGAAAGCGAAAACAGGTGCTTTTGAGGATGGAGTCCGCAGGAAAGCAGAGAGGGCCAAATTGTCTGTGGCATTTGAAAGGGTTCCAGGAGGCAGTGAGAACGAGCATTACTTTTCCCCGCTGGCACCTTTGCTGTGGCAGCAAAAGCTGGACGTTTGTCTTTTTTGCTCCGGAGGCTGCCGAAAGCGAAAATAGGTGCTTTTGAGGATAGAGTCCGCAGGAAAGCAGAGACGGCCAAATTGTCAGGGGCATTTGAAAGGGTTCCAGGAGGCAGTGAGAACCAGCATTACTTTTCCCCGCTGGCACCTTTGCTGTGGCAGCAAAAGCTGGACATTTGTCTTTTTTGCTCCGGAGGTTGCCAAAAGCGAAAACAAGTGCTTTTGAGGATGGAGTCCGCAGGAAAGCAGAGAGGGCCAAATTGTCTGTGGCATTTGAAGAGGTTCCAGGAGGCAGTGAGAACCAGCATTACTTTTCCCCGCTGGCACCTTTGCTGTGGCAGCAAAAGCTGGACGTTTGTCTTTTTTGCTCCGGAGGCTGCCGAAAGCGAAAACAGGTGCTTTTGAGGATGGAGTCCGCAGGAAAGCAGAGAGGGCCAAATTGTCTGTGGCATTTGAAAGGGTTCCAGGAGGCAGTGAGAACCAGCATTACTTTTCCCCGCTGGCACCTTTGCTGTGGCAGCAAAAGCTGGACGTTTGTCTTTTTTGCTCCGGAGGGCGCCGAAAGGGAAAATAGGTTCTTTTGAGGATGGAGTCCGCAGGAAAGCAGAGAGGGCCAAATTGTCTGTGGCATTTGAAAGGGTTCCAGGAGGCAGTGAGAACCAGCATTACTTTTCCCCGCTGGCACCTTTGCTGTGGCAGCAAAAGCTGGACGTTTGTCTTTTTTGCTCCGGAGGCTGCCGAAAGCGAAAACAGGTGCTTTTGAGGATGGAGTCCGCAGGAAAGCAGAGAGGGCCAAATTGTCTGTGGCATTTGAAGAGGTTCCAGGAGGCAGTGAGAACCAGCATTACTTTTCCCCGCTGGCACCTTTGCTGTGGCAGCAAAAGCTGGACGTTTGTCTTTTTTGCTCCGGAGGCTGCCGAAAGCGAAAACAGGTGCTTTTGAGGATGGAGTCCGCAGGAAAGCAGAGAGGGCCAAATTGTCTGTGGCATTTGAAAGGGTTCCAGGAGGCAGTGAGAACCAGCATTACTTTTCCCCGCTGGCACCTTTGCTGTGGCAGCAAAAGCTGGACGTTTGTCTTTTTTGCTCCGGAGGCTGCCGAAAGCGAAAACAGGTGCTTTTGAGGATGGAGTCCGCAGCAAAGCAGAGAGGGCCAAATTGTCTGTGGCATTTGAAAGGGTTCCAGGAGGCAGTGAGAACCAGCATTACTTTTCCCTGTTGGCACCTTTGCTGTGGCAGCAAAAGCTGGACGTTTGTCTTTTTTGCTCCGGAGGCTGCCGAAAGCGAAAATAGGTTCTTTTGAGGATGGAGTCCGCAGGAAAGCAGAGAGGGCCAAATTGTCTGTGGCATTTGAAAGGGTTCCAGGAGGCAGTGAGAACCAGCATTACTTTTCCCCGCTGGCACCTTTGCTGTGGCAGCAAAAGCTGGACGTTTGTCTTTTTTGCTCCGGAGGCTGCCGAAAGGGAAAATAGGTTCTTTTGAGGATGGAGTCCGCAGGAAAGCAGAGAGGGCCAAATTGTCTGTGGCATTTGAAAGGGTTCCAGGAGGCAGTGAGAACCAGCATTACTTTTCCCCGCTGGCACCTTTGCTGTGGCAGCAAAAGCTGGACGTTTGTCTTTTTTGCTCCGGAGGCTGCCGAAAGCGAAAACAGGTGCTTTTGAGGATGGAGTCCGCAGGAAAGCAGAGAGAGCCAAATTGTCTGGGGCATTTGAAGGAGTTCCAGGAGGCAGTGAGAACCAGCATTACTTTTCCCTGCTGGCACGTTTGCTGTGGCAGCAAAAGCTGGACGTTTGTCTTTTTTGCTCCGGAGGCTGCCGAAAGCGAAAACAGGTGCTTTTGAGGATGGAGTCCGCAGGAAAGCAGAGAGGGCCAAATTGTCTGTGGCATTTGAAAGGGTTCCAGGAGGCAGTGAGAACCAGCATTACTTTTCCCCGCTGGCACCTTTGTTGTGGCAGCAAAAGCTGGACGTTTGTCTTTTTTGCTCCGGACGCTGCCGAAAGCGAAAACAGGTGCTTTTGAGGATGGAGTCCGCAGGAAAGCAGAGAGGGCCAAATTGTCTGGGGCATTTGAAAGGGTTCCAGGAGGCAGTGAGAACCAGCATTACTTTTCCCCGCTGGCACCTTTGCTGTGGCAGCAAAAGCTGGACGTTTGTCTTTTTTGCTCCGGAGGTTGCCGAAAGCGAAAACAGGTGCTTTTGAGGATGGAGTCCGCAGGAAAGCAGAGAGGGCCAAATTGTCTGTGGCATTTGAAAGGGTTCCAGGAGGCAGTGAGAACGAGCATTACTTTTCCCCGCTGGCACCTTTGCTGTGGCAGCAAAAGCTGGACGTTTGTCTTTTTTGCTCCGGAGGCTGCCGAAAGCGAAAACAGGTGCTTTTGAGGATAGAGTCCGCAGGAAAGCAGAGACGGCCAAATTGTCTGTGGCATTTGAAAGGGTTCCAGGAGGCAGTGAGAACCAGCATTACTTTTCCACGCTGGCACCTTTGCTGCGGCAGCAAAAGCTGGACGTTTGTCTTTTTTGCTCCGGAGGGCGCCGAAAGTGAAAAAAGGCGCTTTTGAGGATAGAATCCGCAGGAAAGCAGAGAGGGCCAAATTGTCTGGGGCATTTGAAAGGGTTCCAGGAGGCAGTGAGAACCAGCATTACTTTTCCCCGCTGGCACCTTTGCTGTGGCAGCAAAAGCTGGACGTTTGTCTTTTTTGCTCCGGAGGTTGCCAAAAGCGAAAACAGGTGCTTTTGAGGATGGAGTCCGCAGGAAAGCAGAGAGGGCCAAATTGTCTGGGGCATTTGAAGAGGTTCCAGGAGGCAGTGAGAACCAGCATTACTTTTCCCCGCTGGCACCTTTGCTGTGGCAGCAAAAGCTGGACGTTTGTCTTTTTTGCTCCGGAGGCTGCCGAAAGCGAAAACAGGTGCTTTTGAGGATGGAGTCCGCAGGAAAGCAGAGAGGGCCAAATTGTCTGTGGCATTTGAAAGGGTTCCAGGAGGCAGTGAGAACCAGCATTACTTTTCCCCGCTGGCACCTTTGCTGTGGCAGCAAAAGCTGGACGTTTGTCTTTTATGCTCCGGAGGGCGCCGAAAGGGAAAATAGGTTCTTTTGAGGATGGAGTCCGCAGGAAAGCAGAGAGGGCCAAATTGTCTGTGGCATTTGAAAGGGTTCCAGGAGGCAGTGAGAACCAGCATTACTTTTCCCCGCTGGCACCTTTGCTGTGGCAGCAAAAGCTGGACGTTTGTCTTTTTTGCTCCGGAGGCTGCCGAAAGCGAAAACAGGTGCTTTTGAGGATGGAGTCCGCAGGAAAGCAGAGAGGGCCAAATTGTCTGGGGCATTTGAAGAGGTTCCAGGAGGCAGTGAGAACCAGCATTACTTTTCCCCGCTGGCACCTTTGCTGTGGCAGCAAAAGCTGGACGTTTGTCTTTTTTGCTCCGGAGGGCGCCGAAAGGGAAAATAGGTTCTTTTGAGGATGGAGTCCGCAGGAAAGCAGAGAGGGCCAAATTGTCTGTGGCATTTGAAAGGGTTCCAGGAGGCAGTGAGAACCAGCATTACTTTTCCCCGCTGGCACCTTTGCTGTGGCAGCAAAAGCTGGACGTTTGTCTTTTTTGCTCCGGAGGTTGCCGAAAGCGAAAACAGGTGCTTTTGAGGATGGAGTCCGCAGGAAAGCAGAGAGGGCCAAATTGTCTGGGGCATTTGAAGAGGTTCCAGGAGGCAGTGAGAACCAGCATTACTTTTCCCCGCTGGCACCTTTGCTGTGGCAGCAAAAGCTGGACGTTTGTCTTTTTTGCTCCGGAGGCTGCCGAAAGCGAAAACAGGTGCTTTTGAGGATGGAGTCCGCAGGAAAGCAGAGAGGGCCAAATTGTCTGTGGCATTTGAAAGGGTTCCAGGAGGCAGTGAGAACCAGCATTACTTTTCCCCGCTGGCACCTTTGCTGTGGCAGCAAAAGCTGGACGTTTGTCTTTTTTGCAATGGAGGCTGCCGAAAGCGAAAACAGGTGCTTTTGAGGATGGAGTCCGCAGGAAAGCAGAGAGGGCCAAATTGTCTGTGGCATTTGAAAGGGTTCCAGGAGGCAGTGAGAACCAGCATTACTTTTCCCCGCTGGCACCTTTGCTGTGGCAGCAAAAGCTGGACGTTTGTCTTTTTTGCTCCGGAGGCTGCCGAAAGCGAAAACAGGTGCTTTTGAGGATGGAGTCCGCAGCAAAGCAGAGAGGGCCAAATTGTCTGTGGCATTTGAAAGGGTTCCAGGAGGCAGTGAGAACCAGCATTACTTTTCCCCGTTGGCACCTTTGCTGTGGCAGCAAAAGCTGGACGTTTGTCTTTTTTGCTCCGGAGGCTGCCGAAAGCGAAAATAGGTTCTTTTGAGGATGGAGTCCGCAGGAAAGCAGAGAGGGCCAAATTGTCTGTGGCATTTGAAAGGGTTCCAGGAGGCAGTGAGAACCAGCATTACTTTTCCCCGCTGGCACCTTTGCTGTGGCAGCAAAAGCTGGACGTTTGTCTTTTTTGCTCCGGAGGCTGCCGAAAGCGAAAACAGGTGCTTTTGAGGATGGAGTCCGCAGGAAAGCAGAGAGGGCCAAATTGTCTGTGGCATTTGAAAGGGTTCCAGGAGGCAGTGAGAACCAGCATTACTTTTCCCCGCTGGCACCTTTGCTGTGGCAGCAAAAGCTGGACGTTTGTCTTTTTTGCTCCGGAGGCTGCCGAAAGCGAAAACAGGTGCTTTTGAGGATGGAGTCCGCAGGAAAGCAGAGAGGGCCAAATTGTCTGTGGCATTTGAAAGGGTTCCAGGAGGCAGTGAGAACCAGCATTACTTTTCCCCGTTGGCACCTTTGCTGTGGCAGCAAAAGCTGGACGTTTGTCTTTTTTGCTCCGGAGGCTGCCGAAAGCGAAAATAGGTTCTTTTGAGGATGGAGTCCGCAGGAAAGCAGAGAGGGCCAAATTGTCTGTGGCATTTGAAAGGGTTCCAGGAGGCAGTGAGAACCAGCATTACTTTTCCCCGCTGGCACCTTTGCTGTGGCAGCAAAAGCTGGACGTTTGTCTTTTTTGCAATGGAGGCTGCCGAAAGCGAAAACAGGTGCTTTTGAGGATGGAGTCCGCAGGAAAGCAGAGAGGGCCAAATTGTCTGTGGCATTTGAAAGGGTTCCAGGAGGCAGTGAGAACCAGCATTACTTTTCCCCGCTGGCACCTTTGCTGTGGCAGCAAAAGCTGGACGTTTGTCTTTTTTGCTCCGGAGGCTGCCGAAAGCGAAAACAGGTGCTTTTGAGGATGGAGTCCGCAGGAAAGCAGAGAGGGCCAAATTGTCTGGGGCATTTGAAGAGGTTCCAGGAGGCAGTGAGAACCAGCATTACTTTTCCCCGCTGGCACCTTTGCTGTGGCAGCAAAAGCTGGACGTTTGTCTTTTTTGCTCCGGAGGCTGCCGAAAGCGAAAATAGGTTCTTTTGAGGATGGAGTCCGCAGGAAAGCAGAGAGGGCCAAATTGTCTGTGGCATTTGAAAGGGTTCCAGGAGGCAGTGAGAACCAGCATTACTTTTCCCCGCTGGCACCTTTGCTGTGGCAGCAAAAGCTGGACGTTTGTCTTTTTTGCAATGGAGGCTGCCGAAAGCGAAAACAGGTGCTTTTGAGGATGGAGTCCGCAGGAAAGCAGAGAGGGCCAAATTGTCTGTGGCATTTGAAAGGGTTCCAGGAGGCAGTGAGAACCAGCATTACTTTTCCCCGCTGGCACCTTTGCTGTGGCAGCAAAAGCTGGACGTTTGTCTTTTTTGCTCCGGAGGCTGCCGAAAGCGAAAACAGGTGCTTTTGAGGATGGAGTCCGCAGGAAAGCAGAGAGGGCCAAATTGTCTGGGGCATTTGAAGAGGTTCCAGGAGGCAGTGAGAACCAGCATTACTTTTCCCCGCTGGCACCTTTGCTGTGGCAGCAAAAGCTGGACGTTTGTCTTTTTTGCTCCGGAGGCTGCCGAAAGCGAAAACAGGTGCTTTTGAGGATGGAGTCCGCAGGAAAGCAGAGAGGGCCAAATTGTCTGGGGCATTTGAAGAGGTTCCAGGAGGCAGTGAGAACCAGCATTACTTTTCCCCGCTGGCACCTTTGCTGTGGCAGCAAAAGCTGGACGTTTGTCTTTTTTGCTCCGGAGGGCGCCGAAAGGGAAAATAGGTTCTTTTGAGGATGGAGTCCGCAGGAAAGCAGAGAGGGCCAAATTGTCTGTGGCATTTGAAAAGGGTTCCAGGAGGCAGTGAGAACCAGCATTACTTTTCCCCGCTGGCACCTTTGCTGTGGCAGCAAAAGCTGGACGTTTGTCTTTTTTGCTCCGGAGGTTGCCGAAAGCGAAAACAGGTGCTTTTGAGGATGGAGTCCGCAGGAAAGCAGAGAGGGCCAAATTGTCTGGGGCATTTGAAGAGGTTCCAGGAGGCAGTGAGAACCAGCATTACTTTTCCCCGCTGGCACCTTTGCTGTGGCAGCAAAAGCTGGACGTTTGTCTTTTTTGCTCCGGAGGCTGCCGAAAGCGAAAACAGGTGCTTTTGAGGATGGAGTCCGCAGGAAAGCAGAGAGGGCCAAATTGTCTGTGGCATTTGAAAGGGTTCCAGGAGGCAGTGAGAACCAGCATTACTTTTCCCCGCTGGCACCTTTGCTGTGGCAGCAAAAGCTGGACGTTTGTCTTTTTTGCAATGGAGGCTGCCGAAAGCGAAAACAGGTGCTTTTGAGGATGGAGTCCGCAGGAAAGCAGAGAGGGCCAAATTGTCTGTGGCATTTGAAAGGGTTCCAGGAGGCAGTGAGAACCAGCATTACTTTTCCCCGCTGGCACCTTTGCTGTGGCAGCAAAAGCTGGACGTTTGTCTTTTTTGCTCCGGAGGCTGCCGAAAGCGAAAACAGGTGCTTTTGAGGATGGAGTCCGCAGCAAAGCAGAGAGGGCCAAATTGTCTGTGGCATTTGAAAGGGTTCCAGGAGGCAGTGAGAACCAGCATTACTTTTCCCCGTTGGCACCTTTGCTGTGGCAGCAAAAGCTGGACGTTTGTCTTTTTTGCTCCGGAGGCTGCCGAAAGCGAAAATAGGTTCTTTTGAGGATGGAGTCCGCAGGAAAGCAGAGAGGGCCAAATTGTCTGTGGCATTTGAAAGGGTTCCAGGAGGCAGTGAGAACCAGCATTACTTTTCCCCGCTGGCACCTTTGCTGTGGCAGCAAAAGCTGGACGTTTGTCTTTTTTGCTCCGGAGGCTGCCGAAAGCGAAAACAGGTGCTTTTGAGGATGGAGTCCGCAGGAAAGCAGAGAGGGCCAAATTGTCTGTGGCATTTGAAAGGGTTCCAGGAGGCAGTGAGAACCAGCATTACTTTTCCCCGCTGGCACCTTTGCTGTGGCAGCAAAAGCTGGACGTTTGTCTTTTTTGCTCCGGAGGCTGCCGAAAGCGAAAATAGGTTCTTTTGAGGATGGAGTCCGCAGGAAAGCAGAGAGGGCCAAATTGTCTGTGGCATTTGAAAGGGTTCCAGGAGGCAGTGAGAACCAGCATTACTTTTCCCCGCTGGCACCTTTGCTGTGGCAGCAAAAGCTGGACGTTTGTCTTTTTTGCTCCGGAGGCTGCCGAAAGCGAAAACAGGTGCTTTTGAGGATGGAGTCCGCAGGAAAGCAGAGAGAGCCAAATTGTCTGGGGCATTTGAAGGAGTTCCAGGAGGCAGTGAGAACCAGCATTACTTTTCCCTGCTGGCACGTTTGCTGTGGCAGCAAAAGCTGGACGTTTGTCTTTTTTGCTCCGGAGGCTGCCGAAAGCGAAAACAGGTGCTTTTGAGGATGGAGTCCGCAGGAAAGCAGAGAGGGCCAAATTGTCTGGGGCATTTGAAAGGGTTCCAGGAGGCAGTGAGAACCAGCATTACTTTTCCCCGCCGGCACCTTTGCTGTGGCAGCAAAAGCTGGACGTTTGTCTTTTTTGCTCCGGAGGTTGCCGAAAGCGAAAACAGGTGCTTTTGAGGATGGAGTCCGCAGGAAAGCAGAGAGGGCCAAATTGTCTGTGGCATTTGAAAGGGTTCCAGGAGGCAGTGAGAACGAGCATTACTTTTCCCCGCTGGCACTTTTGCTGTGGCAGCAAAAGCTGGACGTTTGTCTTTTTTGCTCCGGAGGCTGCCGAAAGCGAAAACAGGTGCTTTTGAGGATAGAGTCCGCAGGAAAGCAGAGACGGCCAAATTGTCTGTGGCATTTGAAAGGGTTCCAGGAGGCAGTGAGAACCAGCATTACTTTTCCACGCTGGCACCTTTGCTGCGGCAGCAAAAGCTGGACGTTTGTCTTTTTACCACCGGAGGGCGACGAAAGTGTAAAAAGGCGCTTTTGAGGATAGAGTCCGCAGGAAAGCAGAGAGGGCCAAATTGTCTGGGGCATTTGAAAGGGTTCCAGGAGGCAGTGAGAACCAGCATTACTTTTCCCCGCTGGCACCTTTGCTGTGGCAGCAAAAGCTGGACATTTGTCTTTTTTGCTCCGGAGGTTGCCAAAAGCGAAAACAGGTGCTTTTGAGGATGGAGTCCGCAGGAAAGCAGAGAGGGCCAAATTGTCTGGGGCATTTGAAGAGGTTCCAGGAGGCAGTGAGAACCAGCATTACTTTTCCCCGCTGGCACCTTTGCTGTGGCAGCAAAAGCTGGACGTTTGTCTTTTTTGCTCCGGAGGCTGCCGAAAGCGAAAACAGGTGCTTTTGAGGATGGAGTCCGCAGGAAAGCAGAGAGGGCCAAATTGTCTGTGGCATTTGAAAGGGTTCCAGGAGGCAGTGAGAACCAGCATTACTTTTCCCCGCTGGCACCTTTGCTGTGGCAGCAAAAGCTGGACGTTTGTCTTTTTTGCTCCGGAGGGCGCCGAAAGGGAAAATAGGTTCTTTTGAGGATGGAGTCCGCAGGAAAGCAGAGAGGGCCAAATTGTCTGTGGCATTTGAAAGGGTTCCAGGAGGCAGTGAGAACCAGCATTACTTTTCCCCGCTGGCACCTTTGCTGTGGCAGCAAAAGCTGGACGTTTGTCTTTTTTGCTCCGGAGGCTGCCGAAAGCGAAAACAGGTGCTTTTGAGGATGGAGTCCGCAGGAAAGCAGAGAGGGCCAAATTGTCTGGGGCATTTGAAGAGGTTCCAGGAGGCAGTGAGAACCAGCATTACTTTTCCCCGCTGGCACCTTTGCTGTGGCAGCAAAAGCTGGACGTTTGTCTTTTTTGCTCCGTAGGGCGCCGAAAGGGAAAATAGGTTCTTTTGAGGATGGAGTCCGCAGGAAAGCAGAGAGGGCCAAATTGTCTGTGGCATTTGAAAGGGTTCCAGGAGGCAGTGAGAACCAGCATTACTTTTCCCCGCTGGCACCTTTGCTGTGGCAGCAAAAGCTGGACGTTTGTCTTTTTTGCTCCAGAGGTTGCCGAAAGCGAAAACAGGTGCTTTTGAGGATGGAGTCCGCAGGAAAGCAGAGAGGGCCAAATTGTCTGGGGCATTTGAAGAGGTTCCAGGAGGCAGTGAGAACCAGCATTACTTTTCCCCGCTGGCACCTTTGCTGTGGCAGCAAAAGCTGGACGTTTGTCTTTTTTGCTCCGGAGGCTGCCGAAAGCGAAAACAGGTGCTTTTGAGGATGGAGTCCGCAGCAAAGCAGAGAGGGCCAAATTGTCTGTGGCATTTGAAAGGGTTCCAGGAGGCAGTGAGAACCAGCATTACTTTTCCCCGCTGGCACCTTTGCTGTGGCAGCAAAAGCTGGACGTTTGTCTTTTTTGCAATGGAGGCTGCCGAAAGCGAAAACAGGTGCTTTTGAGGATGGAGTCCGCAGGAAAGCAGAGAGGGCCAAATTGTCTGTGGCATTTGAAAGGGTTCCAGGAGGCAGTGAGAACCAGCATTACTTTTCCCCGCTGGCACCTTTGCTGTGGCAGCAAAAGCTGGACGTTTGTCTTTTTTGCTCCGGAGGCTGCCGAAAGCGAAAACAGGTGCTTTTGAGGATGGAGTCCGCAGCAAAGCAGAGAGGGCCAAATTGTCTGTGGCATTTGAAAGGGTTCCAGGAGGCAGTGAGAACCAGCATTACTTTTCCCCGTTGGCACCTTTGCTGTGGCAGCAAAAGCTGGACGTTTGTCTTTTTTGCTCCGGAGGCTGCCGAAAGCGAAAATAGGTTCTTTTGAGGATGGAGTCCGCAGGAAAGCAGAGAGGGCCAAATTGTCTGTGGCATTTGAAAGGGTTCCAGGAGGCAGTGAGAACCAGCATTACTTTTCCCCGCTGGCACCTTTGCTGTGGCAGCAAAAGCTGGACGTTTGTCTTTTTTGCTCCGGAGGCTGCCGAAAGCGAAAACAGGTGCTTTTGAGGATGGAGTCCGCAGGAAAGCAAAGAGGGCCAAATTGTCTGTGGCATTTGAAAGGGTTCCAGGAGGCAGTGAGAACCAGCATTACTTTTCCCCGCTGGCACCTTTGTTGTGGCAGCAAAAGCTGGACGTTTGTCTTTTTTGCTCCGGACGCTGCCGAAAGCGAAAACAGGTGCTTTTGAGGATGGAGTCCGCAGGAAAGCAGAGAGGGCCAAATTGTCTGGGGCATTTGAAAGGGTTCCAGGAGGCAGTGAGAACCAGCATTACTTTTCCCCGCTGGCACCTTTGCTGTGGCAGCAAAAGCTGGACGTTTGTCTTTTTTGCTCCGGACGCTGCCGAAAGCGAAAACAGGTGCTTTTGAGGATGGAGTCCGCAGGAAAGCAGAGAGGGCCAAATTGTCTGGGGCATTTGAAAGGGTTCCAGGAGGCAGTGAGAACCAGCATTACTTTTCCCCGCTGGCACCTTTGCTGTGGCAGCAAAAGCTGGACGTTTGTCTTTTTTGCAATGGAGGCTGCCGAAAGCGAAAACAGGTGCTTTTGAGGATGGAGTCCGCAGGAAAGCAGAGAGGGCCAAATTGTCTGGAGCATTTGAAAGGGTTCCAGGAGGCAGTGAGAACCAGCATTACTTTTCCCCGCTGGCACCTTTGCTGTGGCAGCAAAAGCTGGACGTTTGTCTTTTTTGCTCCGGAGGCTGCCGAAAGCGAAAACAGGTGCTTTTGAGGATGGAGTCCGCAGGAAAGCAGAGAGGGCCAAATTGTCTGTGGCATTTGAAAGGGTTCCAGGAGGCAGTGAGAACCAGCATTACTTTTCCCCGCTGGCACCTTTGCTGTGGCAGCAAAAGCTGGACGTTTGTCTTTTTTGCTCCGGAGGCTGCCGAAAGCGAAAATAGGTTCTTTTGAGGATGGAGTCCGCAGGAAAGCAGAGAGGGCCAAATTGTCTGTGGCATTTGAAAGGGTTCCAGGAGGCAGTGAGAACCAGCATTACTTTTCCCCGCTGGCACCTTTGCTGCGGCAGCAAAAGCTGGACGTTTGTCTTTTTTGCTCCGGAGGCTGCCGAAAGCGAAAACAGGTGCTTTTGAGGATGGAGTCCGCAGGAAAGCAGAGAGAGCCAAATTGTCTGGGGCATTTGAAGGAGTTCCAGGAGGCAGTGAGAACCGGCATTACTTTTCCCTGCTGGCACGTTTGCTGTGGCAGCAAAAGCTGGACGTTTGTCTTTTTTGCTCCGGAGGCTGCCGAAAGCGAAAACAGGTGCTTTTGAGGATGGAGTCCGCAGGAAAGCAGAGAGGGCCAAATTGTCTGTGGCATTTGAAAGGGTTCCAGGAGGCAGTGAGAACCAGCATTACTTTTCCCCGCTGGCACCTTTGCTGTGGCAGCAAAAGCTGGACGTTTGTCTTTTTTGCTCCGGAGGCTGCCGAAAGCGAAAACAGGTGCTTTTGAGGATAGAGTCCGCAGGAAAGCAGAGACGGCCAAATTGTCTGTGGCATTTGAAAGGGTTCCAGGAGGCAGTGAGAACCAGCATTACTTTTCCCCGCTGGCACCTTTGCTGTGGCAGCAAAAGCTGGACGTTTGTCTTTTTTGCTCCGGAGGCTGCCGAAAGCGAAAACAGGTGCTTTTGAGGATGGAGTCCGCAGGAAAGCAGAGAGGGCCAAATTGACTGGGGCATTTGAAGAGGTTCCAGGAGGCAGTGAGAACCAGCATTACTTTTCCCCGCTGGCACCTTTGCTGTGGCAGCAAAAGCTGGACGTTTGTCTTTTTTGCTCCGGAGGGCGCCGAAAGGGAAAATAGGTTCTTTTGAGGATGGAGTCCGCAGGAAAGCAGAGAGGGCCAAATTGTCTGTGGCATTTGAAAGGGTTCCAGGAGGCAGTGAGAACCAGCATTACTTTTCCCCGCTGGCACCTTTGCTGTGGCAGCAAAAGCTGGACTTTTGTCTTTTTTGCTCCGGAGGCTGCCGAAAGCGAAAACAGGTGCTTTTGAGGATGGAGTCCGCAGGAAAGCAGAGAGGGCCAAATTGTCTGGGGCATTTGAAGAGGTTCCAGGAGGCAGTGAGAACCAGCATTACTTTTCCCCGCTGGCACCTTTGCTGTGGCAGCAAAAGCTGGACGTTTGTCTTTTTTGCTCCGGAGGCTGCCGAAAGCGAAAACAGGTGCTTTTGAGGATGGAGTCCGCAGGAAAGCAGAGAGGGCCAAATTGTCTGTGGCATTTGAAAGGGTTCCAGGAGGCAGTGAGAACCTGCATTACTTTTCCCCGCTGGCACCTTTGCTGTGGCAGCAAAAGCTGGACGTTTGTCTTTTTTGCAATGGAGGCTGCCGAAAGCGAAAACAGGTGCTTTTGAGGATGGAGTCCGCAGGAAAGCAGAGAGGGCCAAATTGTCTGTGGCATTTGAAAGGGTTCCAGGAGGCAGTGAGAACCAGCATTACTTTTCCCCGCTGGCACCTTTGCTGTGGCAGCAAAAGCTGGACGTTTGTCTTTTTTGCTCCGGAGGCTGCCGAAAGCGAAAACAGGTGCTTTTGAGGATGGAGTCCGCAGCAAAGCAGAGAGGGCCAAATTGTCTGTGGCATTTGAAAGGGTTCCAGGAGGCAGTGAGAACCAGCATTACTTTTCCCCGCTGGCACCTTTGCTGTGGCAGCAAAAGCTGGACGTTTGTCTTTTTTGCTCCGGAGGCTGCCGAAAGCGAAAACAGGTGCTTTTGAGGATGGAGTCCGCAGGAAAGCAGAGAGGGCCAAATTGTCTGTGGCATTTGAAAGGGTTCCAGGAGGCAGTGAGAACCAGCATTACTTTTCCCCGCTGGCACCTTTGCTGTGGCAGCAAAAGCTGGACGTTTGTCTTTTTTGCTCCGGAGGCTGCCGAAAGCGAAAACAGGTGCTTTTGAGGATGGAGTCCGCAGGAAAGCAGAGAGGGCCAAATTGTCTGTGGCATTTGAAAGAGTTCCAGGAGGCAGTGAGAACCAGCATCACTTTTCCCCGCTGGCACCTTTGCTGTGGCAGCAAAAGCTGGACGTTTGTCTTTTTCGCTCCGGAGGTTGCCGAAAGCGAAAACAGGTGCTTTTGAGGATGGAGTCCGCAGGAAAGCAGAGAGGGCCAAATTGTCTGTGGCATTTGAAAGGGTTCCAGGAGGCAGTGAGAACGAGCATTACTTTTCCCCGCTGGCACCTTTGCTGTGGCAGCAAAAGCTGGACGTTTGTCTTTTTTGCAATGGAGGCTGCCGAAAGCGAAAACAGGTGCTTTTGAGGATGGAGTCCGCAGGAAAGCAGAGAGGGCCAAATTGTCTGTGGCATTTGAAAGGGTTCCAGGAGGCAGTGAGAACCAGCATTACTTTTCCCCGCTGGCACCTTTGCTGTGGCAGCAAAAGCTGGACGTTTGTCTTTTTTGCTCCGGAGGCTGCCGAAAGTGAAAACAGGTGCTTTTGAGGATGGAGTCCGCAGGAAAGCAGAGAGGGCCAAATTGTCTGTGGCATTTGAAGAGGTTCCAGGAGGCAGTGAGAACCAGCATTACTTTTCCCCGCTGGCACCTTTGCTGTGGCAGCAAAAGCTGGACGTTTGTCTTTTTTGCTCCGGAGGCTGCCGAAAGCGAAAACAGGTGCTTTTGAGGATGGAGTCCGCAGGAAAGCAGAGAGGGCCAAATTGTCTGTGGCATTTGAAAGGGTTCCAGGAGGCAGTGAGAACCAGCATTACTTTTCCCCGCTGGCACCTTTGCTGTGGCAGCAAAAGCTGGACGTTTGTCTTTTTTGCTCCGGAGGCTGCCGAAAGCGAAAACAGGTGCTTTTGAGGATGGAGTCCACAGGAAAGCAGAGAGGGCCCAATTGTCTGTGGCATTTGAAAGGGTTCCAGGAGGCAGTGAGAACCAGCATTACTTTTCCCCGCTGGCACCTTTGCTGTGGCAGCAAAAGCTGGACGTTTGTCTTTTTTGCTCCGGACGCTGCCGAAAGCGAAAACAGGTGCTTTTGAGGATGGAGTCCGCAGGAAAGCAGAGAGGGCCAAATTGTCTGTGGCATTTGAAAGGGTTCCAGGAGGCAGTGAGAACCAGCATTACTTTTCCCCGCTGGCACCTTTGCTGTGGCAGCAAAAGCTGGACGTTTGTCTTTTTTGCTCCGGAGGCTGCCGAAAGCGAAAATAGGTTTTTTTGAGGATGGAGTCCGCAGGAAAGCAGAGAGGGCCAAATTTTCTGTGGCATTTGAAAGGGTTCCAGGAGGCAGTGAGAACCAGCATTACTTTTCCCCGCTGGCACCTTTGCTGTGGCAGCAAAAGCTGGACGTTTGTCTTTTTTGCTCCGGAGGCTGCCGAAAGCGAAAACAGGTGCTTTTGAGGATGGAGTCCGCAGGAACGCAGAGAGGGCCAAATTGTCTGTGGCATTTGAAAGAGTTCCAGGAGGCAGTGAGAACCAGCATCACTTTTCCCCGCTGGCACCTTTGCTGTGGCAGCAAAAGCTGGACGTTTGTCTTTTTCGCTCCGGAGGTTGCCGAAAGCGAAAACAGGTGCTTTTGAGGATGGAGTCCGCAGGAAAGCAGAGAGGGCCAAATTGTCTGTGGCATTTGAAAGGGTTCCAGGAGGCAGTGAGAACCAGCATTACTTTTCCACGCTGGCACCTTTGCTGTGGCACCAAAAGCTGGACGTTTGTCTTTTTTGCTCCGGAGGCTGCCGAAAGCGAAAACAGGTGCTTTTGAGGATGGAGTCCGCAGGAAAGCAGAGAGGGCCAAATTGTCTGGGGCATTTGAAGAGGTTCCAGGAGGCAGTGAGAACCAGCATTACTTTTCCCCGCTGGCACCTTTGCTGTGGCAGCAAAAGCTGGACGTTTGTCTTTTTTGCTCCGGAGGCTGCCGAAAGCGAAAACAGGTGCTTTTGAGGATGGAGTCCGCAGGAAAGCAGAGAGGGCCAAATTGTCTGTGGCATTTGAAAGGGTTCCAGGAGGCAGTGAGAACCAGCATTACTTTTCCCCGCTGGCACCTTTGCTGTGGCAGCAAAAGCTGGACGTTTGTCTTTTTTGCAATGGAGGCTGCCGAAAGCGAAAACAGGTGCTTTTGAGGATGGAGTCCGCAGGAAAGCAGAGAGGGCCAAATTGTCTGTGGCATTTGAAAGGGTTCCAGGAGGCAGTGAGAACCAGCATTACTTTTCCCCGCTGGCACCTTTGCTGTGGCAGCAAAAGCTGGACGTTTGTCTTTTTTGCTCCGGAGGCTGCCGAAAGCGAAAACAGGTGCTTTTGAGGATGGAGTCCGCAGGAAAGCAGAGAGGGCCAAATTGTCTGTGGCATTTGAAAGGGTTCCAGGAGGCAGTGAGAACCAGCATTACTTTTCCCCGCTGGCACCTTTGCTGTGGCAGCAAAAGCTGGACGTTTGTCTTTTTTGCTCCGGAGGCTGCCGAAAGCGAAAACAGGTGCTTTTGAGGATGGAGTCCGCAGGAAAGCAGAGAGGGCCAAATTGTCTGTGGCATTTGAAAGGGTTCCAGGAGGCAGTGAGAACCAGCATTACTTTTCCCCGCTGGCACCTTTGCTGTGGCAGCAAAAGCTGGACGTTTGTCTTTTTTGCTCCGGAGGCTGCCGAAAGCGAAAACAGGTGCTTTTGAGGATGGAGTCCGCAGGAAAGCAGAGAGGGCCAAATTGTCTGTGGCATTTGAAAGAGTTCCAGGAGGCAGTGAGAACCAGCATCACTTTTCCCCGCTGGCACCTTTGCTGTGGCAGCAAAAGCTGGACGTTTGTCTTTTTCGCTCCGGAGGTTGCCGAAAGCGAAAACAGGTGCTTTTGAGGATGGAGTCCGCAGGAAAGCAGAGAGGGCCAAATTGTCTGTGGCATTTGAAAGGGTTCCAGGAGGCAGTGAGAACGAGCATTACTTTTCCCCGCTGGCACCTTTGCTGTGGCAGCAAAAGCTGGACGTTTGTCTTTTTTGCAATGGAGGCTGCCGAAAGCGAAAACAGGTGCTTTTGAGGATGGAGTCCGCAGAAAAGCAGAGAGGGCCAAATTGTCTGTGGCATTTGAAAGGGTTCCAGGAGGCAGTGAGAACCAGCATTACTTTTCCCCGCTGGCACCTTTGCTGTGGCAGCAAAAGCTGGACGTTTGTCTTTTTTGCTCCGGAGGCTGCCGAAAGTGAAAACAGGTGCTTTTGAGGATGGAGTCCGCAGGAAAGCAGAGAGGGCCAAATTGTCTGTGGCATTTGAAGAGGTTCCAGGAGGCAGTGAGAACCAGCATTACTTTTCCCCGCTGGCACCTTTGCTGTGGCAGCAAAAGCTGGACGTTTGTCTTTTTTGCTCCGGAGGCTGCCGAAAGCGAAAACAGGTGCTTTTGAGGATGGAGTCCGCAGGAAAGCAGAGAGGGCCAAATTGTCTGTGGCATTTGAAAGGGTTCCAGGAGGCAGTGAGAACCAGCATTACTTTTCCCCGCTGGCACCTTTGCTGTGGCAGCAAAAGCTGGACGTTTGTCTTTTTTGCTCCGGAGGCTGCCGAAAGCGAAAACAGGTGCTTTTGAGGATGGAGTCCACAGGAAAGCAGAGAGGGCCCAATTGTCTGTGGCATTTGAAAGGGTTCCAGGAGGCAGTGAGAACCAGCATTACTTTTCCCCGCTGGCACCTTTGCTGTGGCAGCAAAAGCTGGACGTTTGTCTTTTTTGCTCCGGACGCTGCCGAAAGCGAAAACAGGTGCTTTTGAGGATGGAGTCCGCAGGAAAGCAGAGAGGGCCAAATTGTCTGTGGCATTTGAAAGGGTTCCAGGAGGCAGTGAGAACCAGCATTACTTTTCCCCGCTGGCACCTTTGCTGTGGCAGCAAAAGCTGGACGTTTGTCTTTTTTGCTCCGGAGGCTGCCGAAAGCGAAAATAGGTTTTTTTGAGGATGGAGTCCGCAGGAAAGCAGAGAGGGCCAAATTGTCTGTGGCATTTGAAAGGGTTCCAGGAGGCAGTGAGAACCAGCATTACTTTTCCCCGCTGGCACCTTTGCTGTGGCAGCAAAAGCTGGACGTTTGTCTTTTTTGCTCCGGAGGCTGCCGAAAGCGAAAACAGGTGCTTTTGAGGATGGAGTCCACAGGAAAGCAGAGAGGGCCAAATTGTCTGTGGCATTTGAAAGAGTTCCAGGAGGCAGTGAGAACCAGCATCACTTTTCCCCGCTGGCACCTTTGCTGTGGCAGCAAAAGCTGGACGTTTGTCTTTTTCGCTCCGGAGGTTGCCGAAAGCGAAAACAGGTGCTTTTGAGGATGGAGTCCGCAGGAAAGCAGAGAGGGCCAAATTGTCTGTGGCATTTGAAAGGGTTCCAGGAGGCAGTGAGAACGAGCATTACTTTTCCCCGCTGGCACCTTTGCTGTGGCACCAAAAGCTGGACGTTTGTCTTTTTTGCTCCGGAGGGCGCCGAAAGTGAAAAAAGGCGCTTTTGAGGATAGAGTCCGCAGGAA
Organism: Vanellus vanellus; assembly: GCF_965231255.1. Taxonomy (NCBI): domain Eukaryota; kingdom Metazoa; phylum Chordata; class Aves; order Charadriiformes; family Charadriidae; genus Vanellus; species Vanellus vanellus. Next base: position 98,020 of record NW_028127720.1, on the reverse strand, counting down.
AGCAGAGAGGGCCAAATTGTCTGGGGCATTTGAAAGGGTTCCAGGAGGCAGTGAGAACCAGCATTACTTTTCCCCGCTGGCACCTTTGCTGTGGCAGCAAAAGCTGGACGTTTGTCTTTTTTGCAATGGAGGCTGCCGAAAGCGAAAACAGGTGCTTTTGAGGATGGAGTCCGCAGGAAAGCAGAGAGGGCCAAATTGTCTGTGGCATTTGAAAGGGTTCCAGGAGGCAGTGAGAACCAGCATTACTTTTCCCCGCTGGCACCTTTGCTGTGGCAGCAAAAGCTGGACGTTTGTCTTTTTTGCTCCGGAGGCTGCCGAAAGCGAAAACAGGTGCTTTTGAGGATGGAGTCCGCAGGAAAGCAGAGAGGGCCAAATTGTCTGTGGCATTTGAAAGGGTTCCAGGAGGCAGTGAGAACCAGCATTACTTTTCCCCGCTGGCACCTTTGCTGTGGCAGCAAAAGCTGGACGTTTGTCTTTTTTGCAATGGAGGCTGCCGAAAGCGAAAACAGCTGCTTTTGAGGATGGAGTCCGCAGGAAAGCAGAGAGGGCCAAATTGTCTGGGGCATTTGAAGAGGTTCCAGGAGGCAGTGAGAACCAGCATTACTTTTCCCCGCTGGCACCTTTGCTGTGGCAGCAAAAGCTGGACGTTTGTCTTTTTTGCTCCGGAGGCTGCCGAAAGCGAAAACAGGTGCTTTTGAGGATGGAGTCCGCAGGAAAGCAGAGAGGGCCAAATTGTCTGTGGCATTTGAAAGGGTTCCAGGAGGCAGTGAGAACCAGCATTACTTTTCCCCGCTGGCACCTTTGCTGTGGCAGCAAAAGCTGGACGTTTGTCTTTTTTGCTCCGGAGGGCGCCGAAAGGGAAAATAGGTTCTTTTGAGGATGGAGTCCGCAGGAAAGCAGAGAGGGCCAAATTGTCTGTGGCATTTGAAAGGGTTCCAGGAGGCAGTGAGAACCAGCATTACTTTTCCCCGCTGGCACCTTTGCTGTGGCAGCAAAAGCTGGACGTTTGTCTTTTTTGCTCCGGAGGCTGCCGAAAGCGAAAACAGGTGCTTTTGAGGATGGAGTCCGCAGGAAAGCAGAGAGGGCCAAATTGTCTGGGGCATTTGAAGAGGTTCCAGGAGGCAGTGAGAACCAGCATTACTTTTCCCCGCTGGCACCTTTGCTGTGGCAGCAAAAGCTGGACGTTTGTCTTTTTTGCTCCGGAGGCTGCCGAAAGCGAAAACAGGTGCTTTTGAGGATGGAGTCCGCAGCAAAGCAGAGAGGGCCAAATTGTCTGTGGCATTTGAAAGGGTTCCAGGAGGCAGTGAGAACCAGCATTACTTTTCCCCGCTGGCACCTTTGCTGTGGCAGCAAAAGCTGGACGTTTGTCTTTTTTGCTCCGGAGGCTGCCGAAAGCGAAAACAGGTGCTTTTGAGGATGGAGTCCGCAGGAAAGCAGAGAGGGCCAAATTGTCTGTGGCATTTGAAAGGGTTCCAGGAGGCAGTGAGAACCAGCATTACTTTTCCCCGCTGGCACCTTTGCTGTGGCAGCAAAAGCTGGACGTTTGTCTTTTTTGCTCCGGAGGCTGCCGAAAGCGAAAACAGGTGCTTTTGAGGATGGAGTCCGCAGCAAAGCAGAGAGGGCCAAATTGTCTGTGGCATTTGAAAGGGTTCCAGGAGGCAGTGAGAACCAGCATTACTTTTCCCCGCTGGCACCTTTGCTGTGGCAGCAAAAGCTGGACGTTTGTCTTTTTTGCTCCGGAGGCTGCCGAAAGCGAAAACAGGTAATTTTGAGGATGGAGTCCGCAGCAAAGCAGAGAGGGCCAAATTGTCTGTGGCATTTGAAAGGGTTCCAGGAGGCAGTGAGAACCAGCATTACTTTTCCCCGCTGGCACCTTTGCTGTGGCAGCAAAAGCTGGACGTTTGTCTTTTTTGCAATGGAGGCTGCCGAAAGCGAAAACAGGTGCTTTTGAGGATGGAGTCCGCAGGAAAGCAGAGAGGGCCAAATTGTCTGTGGCATTTGAAAGGGTTCCAGGAGGCAGTGAGAACCAGCATTACTTTTCCCCGCTGGCACCTTTGCTGTGGCAGCAAAAGCTGGACGTTTGTCTTTTTTGCTCCGGAGGCTGCCGAAAGCGAAAACAGGTGCTTTTGAGGATGGAGTCCGCAGCAAAGCAGAGAGGGCCAAATTGTCTGTGGCATTTGAAAGGGTTCCAGGAGGCAGTGAGAACCAGCATTACTTTTCCCCGCTGGCACCTTTGCTGTGGCATCAAAAGCTGGACGTTTGTCTTTTTTGCTCCGGAGGCTGCCGAAAGCGAAAACAGGTGCTTTTGAGGATGGAGTCCGCAGGAAAGCAGAGAGGGCCAAATTGTCTGTGGCATTTGAAAGGGTTCCAGGAGGCAGTGAGAACCAGCATTACTTTTCCCCGCTGGCACCTTTGCTGTGGCAGCAAAAGCTGGACGTTTGTCTTTTTTGCTCCGGAGGCTGCCGAAAGCGAAAACAGGTGCTTTTGAGGATGGAGTCCGCAGGAAAGCAGAGAGGGCCAAATTGTCTGTGGCATTTGAAAGGGTTCCAGGAGGCAGTGAGAACGAGCATTACTTTTCCCCGCTGGCACCTTTGCTGTGGCACCAAAAGCTGGACGTTTGTCTTTTTTGCTCCGGAGGGCGCCGAAAGTGAAAAAAGGCGCTTTTGAGGATAGAGTCCGCAGGAAAGCAGAGAGGGCCAAATTGTCTGGGGCATTTGAAAGGGTTCCAGGAGGCAGTGAGAACCAGCATTACTTTTCCCCGCTGGCACCTTTGCTGTGGCAGCAAAAGCTGGACGTTTGTCTTTTTTGCAATGGAGGCTGCCGAAAGCGAAAACAGGTGCTTTTGAGGATGGAGTCCGCAGGAAAGCAGAGAGGGCCAAATTGTCTGTGGCATTTGAAAGGGTTCCAGGAGGCAGTGAGAACCAGCATTACTTTTCCCCGCTGGCACCTTTGCTGTGGCAGCAAAAGCTGGACGTTTGTCTTTTTTGCTCCGGAGGCTGCCGAAAGCGAAAACAGGTGCTTTTGAGGATGGAGTCCGCAGGAAAGCAGAGAGGGCCAAATTGTCTGTGGCATTTGAAAGGGTTCCAGGAGGCAGTGAGAACCAGCATTACTTTTCCCCGCTGGCACCTTTGCTGTGGCAGCAAAAGCTGGACGTTTGTCTTTTTTGCAATGGAGGCTGCCGAAAGCGAAAACAGGTTCTTTTGAGGATGGAGTCCGCAGGAAAGCAGAGAGGGCCAAATTGTCTGGGGCATTTGAAGAGGTTCCAGGAGGCAGTGAGAACCAGCATTACTTTTCCCCGCTGGCACCTTTGCTGTGGCAGCAAAAGCTGGACGTTTGTCTTTTTTGCTCCGGAGGCTGCCGAAAGCGAAAACAGGTGCTTTTGAGGATGGAGTCCGCAGGAAAGCAGAGAGGGCCAAATTGTCTGTGGCATTTGAAAGGGTTCCAGGAGGCAGTGAGAACCAGCATTACTTTTCCCCGCTGGCACCTTTGCTGTGGCAGCAAAAGCTGGACGTTTGTCTTTTTTGCTCCGGAGGCTGCCGAAAGCGAAAACAGGTGCTTTTGAGGATGGAGTCCGCAGGAAAGCAGAGAGGGCCAAATTGTCTGGGGCATTTGAAGAGGTTCCAGGAGGCAGTGAGAACCAGCATTACTTTTCCCCGCTGGCACCTTTGCTGTGGCAGCAAAAGCTGGACGTTTGTCTTTTTTGCTCCGGAGGCTGCCGAAAGCGAAAACAGGTGCTTTTGAGGATGGAGTCCGCAGGAAAGCAGAGAGGGCCAAATTGTCTGTGGCATTTGAAAGGGTTCCAGGAGGCAGTGAGAACCAGCATTACTTTTCCCCGCTGGCACCTTTGCTGTGGCAGCAAAAGCTGGACGTTTGTCTTTTTTGCAATGGAGGCTGCCGAAAGCGAAAACAGGTGCTTTTGAGGATGGAGTCCGCAGGAAAGCAGAGAGGGCCAAATTGTCTGTGGCATTTGAAAGGGTTCCAGGAGGCAGTGAGAACCAGCATTACTTTTCCCCGCTGGCACCTTTGCTGTGGCAGCAAAAGCTGGACGTTTGTCTTTTTTGCTCCGGAGGCTGCCGAAAGCGAAAACAGGTGCTTTTGAGGATGGAGTCCGCAGCAAAGCAGAGAGGGCCAAATTGTCTGTGGCATTTGAAAGGGTTCCAGGAGGCAGTGAGAACCAGCATTACTTTTCCCCGCTGGCACCTTTGCTGTGGCAGCAAAAGCTGGACGTTTGTCTTTTTTGCTCCGGAGGCTGCCGAAAGCGAAAACAGGTGCTTTTGAGGATGGAGTCCGCAGGAAAGCAGAGAGGGCCAAATTGTCTGTGGCATTTGAAAGGGTTCCAGGAGGCAGTGAGAACCAGCATTACTTTTCCCCGCTGGCACCTTTGCTGTGGCAGCAAAAGCTGGACGTTTGTCTTTTTTGCTCCGGAGGCTGCCGAAAGCGAAAACAGGTGCTTTTGAGGATGGAGTCCGCAGGAAAGCAGAGAGGGCCAAATTGTCTGTGGCATTTGAAAGAGTTCCAGGAGGCAGTGAGAACCAGCATCACTTTTCCCCGCTGGCACCTTTGCTGTGGCAGCAAAAGCTGGACGTTTGTCTTTTTCGCTCCGGAGGTTGCCGAAAGCGAAAACAGGTGCTTTTGAGGATGGAGTCCGCAGGAAAGCAGAGAGGGCCAAATTGTCTGTGGCATTTGAAAGGGTTCCAGGAGGCAGTGAGAACCAGCATTACTTTTCCCCGCTGGCACCTTTGCTGTGGCAGCAAAAGCTGGACGTTTGTCTTTTTTGCAATGGAGGCTGCCGAAAGCGAAAACAGGTGCTTTTGAGGATGGAGTCCGCAGGAAAGCAGAGAGGGCCAAATTGTCTGTGGCATTTGAAAGGGTTCCAGGAGGCAGTGAGAACCAGCATTACTTTTCCCCGCTGGCACCTTTGCTGTGGCAGCAAAAGCTGGACGTTTGTCTTTTTTGCTCCGGAGGCTGCCGAAAGCGAAAACAGGTGCTTTTGAGGATGGAGTCCACAGGAAAGCAGAGAGGGCCAAATTGTCTGTGGCATTTGAAGAGGTTCCAGGAGGCAGTGAGAACCAGCATTACTTTTCCCCGCTGGCACCTTTGCTGTGGCAGCAAAAGCTGGACGTTTGTCTTTTTTGCTCCGGAGGCTGCCGAAAGCGAAAACAGGTGCTTTTGAGGATGGAGTCCGCAGGAAAGCAGAGAGGGCCAAATTGTCTGTGGCATTTGAAAGGGTTCCAGGAGGCAGTGAGAACCAGCATTACTTTTCCCCGCTGGCACCTTTGCTGTGGCAGCAAAAGCTGGACGTTTGTCTTTTTTGCTCCGGAGGCTGCCGAAAGCGAAAACAGGTGCTTTTGAGGATGGAGTCCACAGGAAAGCAGAGAGGGCCCAATTGTCTGTGGCATTTGAAAGGGTTCCAGGAGGCAGTGAGAACCAGCATTACTTTTCCCCGCTGGCACCTTTGCTGTGGCAGCAAAAGCTGGACGTTTGTCTTTTTTGCTCCGGACGCTGCCGAAAGCGAAAACAGGTGCTTTTGAGGATGGAGTCCGCAGGAAAGCAGAGAGGGCCAAATTGTCTGTGGCATTTGAAAGGGTTCCAGGAGGCAGTGAGAACCAGCATTACTTTTCCCCGCTGGCACCTTTGCTGTGGCAGCAAAAGCTGGACGTTTGTCTTTTTTGCTCCGGAGGCTGCCGAAAGCGAAAATAGGTTTTTTTGAGGATGGAGTCCGCAGGAAAGCAGAGAGGGCCAAATTGTCTGTGGCATTTGAAAGGGTTCCAGGAGGCAGTGAGAACCAGCATTACTTTTCCCCGCTGGCACCTTTGCTGTGGCAGCAAAAGCTGGACGTTTGTCTTTTTTGCTCCGGAGGCTGCCGAAAGCGAAAACAGGTGCTTTTGAGGATGGAGTCCGCAGGAAAGCAGAGAGGGCCAAATTGTCTGTGGCATTTGAAAGAGTTCCAGGAGGCAGTGAGAACCAGCATCACTTTTCCCCGCTGGCACCTTTGCTGTGGCAGCAAAAGCTGGACGTTTGTCTTTTTCGCTCCGGAGGTTGCCGAAAGCGAAAACAGGTGCTTTTGAGGATGGAGTCCGCAGGAAAGCAGAGAGGGCCAAATTGTCTGTGGCATTTGAAAGGGTTCCAGGAGGCAGTGAGAACGAGCATTACTTTTCCCCGCTGGCACCTTTGCTGTGGCACCAAAAGCTGGACGTTTGTCTTTTTTGCTCCGGAGGGCGCCGAAAGTGAAAAAAGGCGCTTTTGAGGATAGAGTCCGCAGGAAAGCAGAGAGGGCCAAATTGTCTGGGGCATTTGAAAGGGTTCCAGGAGGCAGTGAGAACCAGCATTACTTTTCCCCGCTGGCACCTTTGCTGTGGCAGCAAAAGCTGGACGTTTGTCTTTTTTGCAATGGAGGCTGCCGAAAGCGAAAACAGGTGCTTTTGAGGATGGAGTCCGCAGGAAAGCAGAGAGGGCCAAATTGTCTGTGGCATTTGAAAGGGTTCCAGGAGGCAGTGAGAACCAGCATTACTTTTCCCCGCTGGCACCTTTGCTGTGGCAGCAAAAGCTGGACGTTTGTCTTTTTTGCTCCGGAGGCTGCCGAAAGCGAAAACAGGTGCTTTTGAGGATGGAGTCCGCAGGAAAGCAGAGAGGGCCAAATTGTCTGTGGCATTTGAAAGGGTTCCAGGAGGCAGTGAGAACCAGCATTACTTTTCCCCGCTGGCACCTTTGCTGTGGCAGCAAAAGCTGGACGTTTGTCTTTTTTGCAATGGAGGATGCGGAAAGCGAAAACAGGTGCTTTTGAGGATGGAGTCCGCAGGAAAGCAGAGAGGGCCAAATTGTCTGGGGCATTTGAAGAGGTTCCAGGAGGCAGTGAGAACCAGCATTACTTTTCCCCGCTGGCACCTTTGCTGTGGCAGCAAAAGCTGGACGTTTGTCTTTTTTGCTCCGGAGGCTGCCGAAAGCGAAAACAGGTGCTTTTGAGGATGGAGTCCGCAGGAAAGCAGAGAGGGCCAAATTGTCTGTGGCATTTGAAAGGGTTCCAGGAGGCAGTGAGAACCAGCATTACTTTTCCCCGCTGGCACCTTTGCTGTGGCAGCAAAAGCTGGACGTTTGTCTTTTTTGCTCCGGAGGGCGCCGAAAGGGAAAATAGGTTCTTTTGAGGATGGAGTCCGCAGGAAAGCAGAGAGGGCCAAATTGTCTGTGGCATTTGAAAGGGTTCCAGGAGGCAGTGAGAACCAGCATTACTTTTCCCCGCTGGCACCTTTGCTGTGGCAGCAAAAGCTGGACGTTTGTCTTTTTTGCTCCGGAGGCTGCCGAAAGCGAAAACAGGTGCTTTTGAGGATGGAGTCCGCAGGAAAGCAGAGAGGGCCAAATTGTCTGGGGCATTTGAAGAGGTTCCAGGAGGCAGTGAGAACCAGCATTACTTTTCCCCGCTGGCACCTTTGCTGTGGCAGCAAAAGCTGGACGTTTGTCTTTTTTGCAATGGAGGCTGCCGAAAGCGAAAACAGGTGCTTTTGAGGATGGAGTCCGCAGCAAAGCAGAGAGGGCCAAATTGTCTGTGGCATTTGAAAGGGTTCCAGGAGGCAGTGAGAACCAGCATTACTTTTCCCCGCTGGCACCTTTGCTGTGGCAGCAAAAGCTGGACGTTTGTCTTTTTTGCTCCGGAGGCTGCCGAAAGCGAAAACAGGTGCTTTTGAGGATGGAGTCCGCAGGAAAGCAGAGAGGGCCAAATTGTCTGTGGCATTTGAAAGGGTTCCAGGAGGCAGTGAGAACCAGCATTACTTTTCCCCGCTGGCACCTTTGCTGTGGCAGCAAAAGCTGGACGTTTGTCTTTTTTGCTCCGGAGGCTGCCGAAAGCGAAAACAGGTGCTTTTGAGGATGGAGTCCGCAGCAAAGCAGAGAGGGCCAAATTGTCTGTGGCATTTGAAAGGGTTCCAGGAGGCAGTGAGAACCAGCATTACTTTTCCCCGCTGGCACCTTTGCTGTGGCAGCAAAAGCTGGACGTTTGTCTTTTTTGCTCCGGAGGTTGCCGAAAGCGAAAACAGGTAATTTTGAGGATGGAGTCCGCAGCAAAGCAGAGAGGGCCAAATTGTCTGTGGCATTTGAAAGGGTTCCAGGAGGCAGTGAGAACCAGCATTACTTTTCCCCGCTGGCACCTTTGCTGTGGCAGCAAAAGCTGGACGTTTGTCTTTTTTGCTCCGGAGGCTGCCGAAAGCGAAAACAGGTGCTTTTGAGGATGGAGTCCGCAGCAAAGCAGAGAGGGCCAAATTGTCTGTGGCATTTGAAAGGGTTCCAGGAGGCAGTGAGAACCAGCATTACTTTTCCCCGCTGGCACCTTTGCTGTGGCAGCAAAAGCTGGACGTTTGTCTTTTTTGCTCCGGAGGCTGCCGAAAGCGAAAACAGGTGCTTTTGAGGATGGAGTCCGCAGGAAAGCAGAGAGGGCCAAATTGTCTGTGGCATTTGAAAGGGTTCCAGGAGGCAGTGAGAACCAGCATTACTTTTCCCCGCTGGCACCTTTGCTGTGGCAGCAAAAGCTGGACGTTTGTCTTTTTTGCTCCGGAGGCTGCCGAAAGCGAAAACAGGTGCTTTTGAGGATGGAGTCCGCAGGAAAGCAGAGAGGGCCAAATTGTCTGTGGCATTTGAAAGGGTTCCAGGAGGCAGTGAGAACGAGCATTACTTTTCCCCGCTGGCACCTTTGCTGTGGCACCAAAAGCTGGACGTTTGTCTTTTTTGCTCCGGAGGGCGCCGAAAGTGAAAAAAGGCGCTTTTGAGGATAGAGTCCGCAGGAAAGCAGAGAGGGCCAAATTGTCTGGGGCATTTGAAAGGGTTCCAGGAGGCAGTGAGAACCAGCATTACTTTTCCCCGCTGGCACCTTTGCTGTGGCAGCAAAAGCTGGACGTTTGTCTTTTTTGCAATGGAGGCTGCCGAAAGCGAAAACAGGTGCTTTTGAGGATGGAGTCCGCAGGAAAGCAGAGAGGGCCAAATTGTCTGTGGCATTTGAAAGGGTTCCAGGAGGCAGTGAGAACCAGCATTACTTTTCCCCGCTGGCACCTTTGCTGTGGCAGCAAAAGCTGGACGTTTGTCTTTTTTGCTCCGGAGGCTGCCGAAAGCGAAAACAGGTGCTTTTGAGGATGGAGTCCGCAGGAAAGCAGAGAGGGCCAAATTGTCTGTGGCATTTGAAAGGGTTCCAGGAGGCAGTGAGAACCAGCATTACTTTTCCCCGCTGGCACCTTTGCTGTGGCAGCAAAAGCTGGACGTTTGTCTTTTTTGCAATGGAGGCTGCCGAAAGCGAAAACAGCTGCTTTTGAGGATGGAGTCCGCAGGAAAGCAGAGAGGGCCAAATTGTCTGGGGCATTTGAAGAGGTTCCAGGAGGCAGTGAGAACCAGCATTACTTTTCCCCGCTGGCACCTTTGCTGTGGCAGCAAAAGCTGGACGTTTGTCTTTTTTGCTCCGGAGGCTGCCGAAAGCGAAAACAGGTGCTTTTGAGGATGGAGTCCGCAGGAAAGCAGAGAGGGCCAAATTGTCTGTGGCATTTGAAAGGGTTCCAGGAGGCAGTGAGAACCAGCATTACTTTTCCCCGCTGGCACCTTTGCTGTGGCAGCAAAAGCTGGACTTTTGTCTTTTTTGCTCCGGAGGCTGCCGAAAGCGAAAACAGGTGCTTTTGAGGATGGAGTCCGCAGGAAAGCAGAGAGGGCCAAATTGTCTGGGGCATTTGAAGAGGTTCCAGGAGGCAGTGAGAACCAGCATTACTTTTCCCCGCTGGCACCTTTGCTGTGGCAGCAAAAGCTGGACGTTTGTCTTTTTTGCTCCGGAGGCTGCCGAAAGCGAAAACAGGTGCTTTTGAGGATGGAGTCCGCAGGAAAGCAGAGAGGGCCAAATTGTCTGTGGCATTTGAAAGGGTTCCAGGAGGCAGTGAGAACCAGCATTACTTTTCCCCGCTGGCACCTTTGCTGTGGCAGCAAAAGCTGGACGTTTGTCTTTTTTGCAATGGAGGCTGCCGAAAGCGAAAACAGGTGCTTTTGAGGATGGAGTCCGCAGGAAAGCAGAGAGGGCCAAATTGTCTGTGGCATTTGAAAGGGTTCCAGGAGGCAGTGAGAACCAGCATTACTTTTCCCCGCTGGCACCTTTGCTGTGGCAGCAAAAGCTGGACGTTTGTCTTTTTTGCTCCGGAGGCTGCCGAAAGCGAAAACAGGTGCTTTTGAGGATGGAGTCCGCAGCAAAGCAGAGAGGGCCAAATTGTCTGTGGCATTTGAAAGGGTTCCAGGAGGCAGTGAGAACCAGCATTACTTTTCCCCGCTGGCACCTTTGCTGTGGCAGCCAAAGCTGGACGTTTGTCTTTTTTGCTCCGGAGGCTGCCGAAAGCGAAAACAGGTGCTTTTGAGGATGGAGTCCGCAGGAAAGCAGAGAGGGCCAAATTGTCTGTGGCATTTGAAAGGGTTCCAGGAGGCAGTGAGAACCAGCATTACTTTTCCCCGCTGGCACCTTTGCTGTGGCAGCAAAAGCTGGACGTTTGTCTTTTTTGCTCCGGAGGCTGCCGAAAGCGAAAACAGGTGCTTTTGAGGATGGAGTCCGCAGGAAAGCAGAGAGGGCCAAATTGTCTGTGGCATTTGAAAGAGTTCCAGGAGGCAGTGAGAACCAGCATCACTTTTCCCCGCTGGCACCTTTGCTGTGGCAGCAAAAGCTGGACGTTTGTCTTTTTCGCTCCGGAGGTTGCCGAAAGCGAAAACAGGTGCTTTTGAGGATGGAGTCCGCAGGAAAGCAGAGAGGGCCAAATTGTCTGTGGCATTTGAAAGGGTTCCAGGAGGCAGTGAGAACCAGCATTACTTTTCCCCGCTGGCACCTTTGCTGTGGCAGCAAAAGCTGGACGTTTGTCTTTTTTGCAATGGAGGCTGCCGAAAGCGAAAACAGGTGCTTTTGAGGATGGAGTCCGCAGGAAAGCAGAGAGGGCCAAATTGTCTGTGGCATTTGAAAGGGTTCCAGGAGGCAGTGAGAACCAGCATTACTTTTCCCCGCTGGCACCTTTGCTGTGGCAGCAAAAGCTGGACGTTTGTCTTTTTTGCTCCGGAGGCTGCCGAAAGTGAAAACAGGTGCTTTTGAGGATGGAGTCCGCAGGAAAGCAGAGAGGGCCAAATTGTCTGTGGCATTTGAAGAGGTTCCAGGAGGCAGTGAGAACCAGCATTACTTTTCCCCGCTGGCACCTTTGCTGTGGCAGCAAAAGCTGGACGTTTGTCTTTTTTGCTCCGGAGGCTGCCGAAAGCGAAAACAGGTGCTTTTGAGGATGGAGTCCGCAGGAAAGCAGAGAGGGCCAAATTGTCTGTGGCATTTGAAAGGGTTCCAGGAGGCAGTGAGAACCAGCATTACTTTTCCCCGCTGGCACCTTTGCTGTGGCAGCAAAAGCTGGACGTTTGTCTTTTTTGCTCCGGAGGCTGCCGAAAGCGAAAACAGGTGCTTTTGAGGATGGAGTCCACAGGAAAGCAGAGAGGGCCCAATTGTCTGTGGCATTTGAAAGGGTTCCAGGAGGCAGTGAGAACCAGCATTACTTTTCCCCGCTGGCACCTTTGCTGTGGCAGCAAAAGCTGGACGTTTGTCTTTTTTGCTCCGGACGCTGCCGAAAGCGAAAACAGGTGCTTTTGAGGATGGAGTCCGCAGGAAAGCAGAGAGGGCCAAATTGTCTGTGGCATTTGAAAGGGTTCCAGGAGGCAGTGAGAACCAGCATTACTTTTCCCCGCTGGCACCTTTGCTGTGGCAGCAAAAGCTGGACGTTTGTCTTTTTTGCTCCGGAGGCTGCCGAAAGCGAAAATAGGTTTTTTTGAGGATGGAGTCCGCAGGAAAGCAGAGAGGGCCAAATTGTCTGTGGCATTTGAAAGGGTTCCAGGAGGCAGTGAGAACCAGCATTACTTTTCCCCGCTGGCACCTTTGCTGTGGCAGCAAAAGCTGGACGTTTGTCTTTTTTGCTCCGGAGGCTGCCGAAAGCGAAAACAGGTGCTTTTGAGGATGGAGTCCGCAGGAAAGCAGAGAGGGCCAAATTGTCTGTGGCATTTGAAAGAGTTCCAGGAGGCAGTGAGAACCAGCATCACTTTTCCCCGCTGGCACCTTTGCTGTGGCAGCAAAAGCTGGACGTTTGTCTTTTTCGCTCCGGAGGTTGCCGAAAGCGAAAACAGGTGCTTTTGAGGATGGAGTCCGCAGGAAAGCAGAGAGGGCCAAATTGTCTGTGGCATTTGAAAGGGTTCCAGGAGGCAGTGAGAACGAGCATTACTTTTCCCCGCTGGCACCTTTGCTGTGGCACCAAAAGCTGGACGTTTGTCTTTTTTGCTCCGGAGGGCGCCGAAAGTGAAAAAAGGCGCTTTTGAGGATAGAGTCCGCAGGAAAGCAGAGAGGGCCAAATTGTCTGGGGCATTTGAAAGGGTTCCAGGAGGCAGTGAGAACCAGCATTACTTTTCCCCGCTGGCACCTTTGCTGTGGCAGCAAAAGCTGGACGTTTGTCTTTTTTGCAATGGAGGCTGCCGAAAGCGAAAACAGGTGCTTTTGAGGATGGAGTCCGCAGGAAAGCAGAGAGGGCCAAATTGTCTGTGGCATTTGAAAGGGTTCCAGGAGGCAGTGAGAACCAGCATTACTTTTCCCCGCTGGCACCTTTGCTGTGGCAGCAAAAGCTGGACGTTTGTCTTTTTTGCTCCGGAGGCTGCCGAAAGCGAAAACAGGTGCTTTTGAGGATGGAGTCCGCAGGAAAGCAGAGAGGGCCAAATTGTCTGTGGCATTTGAAAGGGTTCCAGGAGGCAGTGAGAACCAGCATTACTTTTCCCCGCTGGCACCTTTGCTGTGGCAGCAAAAGCTGGACGTTTGTCTTTTTTGCTCCGGAGGCTGCCGAAAGCGAAAACAGGTGCTTTTGAGGATGGAGTCCGCAGGAAAGCAGAGAGGGCCAAATTGTCTGTGGCATTTGAAAGGGTTCCAGGAGGCAGTGAGAACCAGCATTACTTTTCCCCGCTGGCACCTTTGCTGTGGCAGCAAAAGCTGGACGTTTGTCTTTTTTGCTCCGGAGGGCGCCGAAAGGGAAAATAGGTTCTTTTGAGGATGGAGTCCGCAGGAAAGCAGAGAGGGCCAAATTGTCTGTGGCATTTGAAAGGGTTCCAGGAGGCAGTGAGAACCAGCATTACTTTTCCCCGCTGGCACCTTTGCTGTGGCAGCAAAAGCTGGACGTTTGTCTTTTTTGCTCCGGAGGCTGCCGAAAGCGAAAACAGGTGCTTTTGAGGATGGAGTCCGCAGGAAAGCAGAGAGGGCCAAATTGTCTGGGGCATTTGAAGAGGTTCCAGGAGGCAGTGAGAACCAGCATTACTTTTCCCCGCTGGCACCTTTGCTGTGGCAGCAAAAGCTGGACGTTTGTCTTTTTTGCTCCGGAGGGCGCCGAAAGGGAAAATAGGTTCTTTTGAGGATGGAGTCCGCAGGAAAGCAGAGAGGGCCAAATTGTCTGTGGCATTTGAAAGGGTTCCAGGAGGCAGTGAGAACCAGCATTACTTTTCCCCGCTGGCACCTTTGCTGTGGCAGCAAAAGCTGGACGTTTGTCTTTTTTGCTCCGGAGGCTGCCGAAAGCGAAAACAGGTGCTTTTGAGGATGGAGTCCGCAGGAAAGCAGAGAGGGCCAAATTGTCTGGGGCATTTGAAGAGGTTCCAGGAGGCAGTGAGAACCAGCATTACTTTTCCCCGCTGGCACCTTTGCTGTGGCAGCAAAAGCTGGACGTTTGTCTTTTTTGCTCCGGAGGCTGCCGAAAGCGAAAACAGGTGCTTTTGAGGATGGAGTCCGCAGGAAAGCAGAGAGGGCCAAATTGTCTGTGGCATTTGAAAGGGTTCCAGGAGGCAGTGAGAACCAGCATTACTTTTCCCCGCTGGCACCTTTGCTGTGGCAGCAAAAGCTGGACGTTTGTCTTTTTTGCTCCGGAGGCTGCCGAAAGCGAAAACAGGTGCTTTTGAGGATGGAGTCCGCAGGAAAGCAGAGAGGGCCAAATTGTCTGTGGCATTTGAAAGGGTTCCAGGAGGCAGTGAGAACCAGCATTACTTTTCCCCGCTGGCACCTTTGCTGTGGCAGCAAAAGCTGGACGTTTGTCTTTTTTGCTCCGGAGGCTGCCGAAAGCGAAAACAGGTGCTTTTGAGGATGGAGTCCGCAGCAAAGCAGAGAGGGCCAAATTGTCTGTGGCATTTGAAAGGGTTCCAGGAGGCAGTGAGAACCAGCATTACTTTTCCCCGCTGGCACCTTTGCTGTGGCAGCAAAAGCTGGACGTTTGTCTTTTTTGCTCCGGAGGTTGCCGAAAGCGAAAACAGGTAATTTTGAGGATGGAGTCCGCAGCAAAGCAGAGAGGGCCAAATTGTCTGTGGCATTTGAAAGGGTTCCAGGAGGCAGTGAGAACCAGCATTACTTTTCCCCGCTGGCACCTTTGCTGTGGCAGCAAAAGCTGGACGTTTGTCTTTTTTGCAATGGAGGCTGCCGAAAGCGAAAACAGGTGCTTTTGAGGATGGAGTCCGCAGGAAAGCAGAGAGGGCCAAATTGTCTGTGGCATTTGAAAGGGTTCCAGGAGGCAGTGAGAACCAGCATTACTTTTCCCCGCTGGCACCTTTGCTGTGGCAGCAAAAGCTGGACGTTTGTCTTTTTTGCTCCGGAGGCTGCCGAAAGCGAAAACAGGTGCTTTTGAGGATGGAGTCCGCAGGAAAGCAGAGAGGGCCAAATTGTCTGGGGCATTTGAACAGGTTCCAGGAGGCAGTGAGAACCAGCATTACTTTTCCCCGCTGGCACCTTTGCTGTGGCAGCAAAAGCTGGACGTTTGTCTTTTTTGCTCCGGAGGCTGCCGAAAGCGAAAACAGGTGCTTTTGAGGATGGAGTCCGCAGGAAAGCAGAGAGGGCCAAATTGTCTGTGGCATTTGAAAGGGTTCCAGGAGGCAGTGAGAACCAGCATTACTTTTCCCCGCTGGCACCTTTGCTGTGGCAGCAAAAGCTGGACGTTTGTCTTTTTTGCTCCGGAGGCTGCCGAAAGCGAAAACAGGTGCTTTTGAGGATGGAGTCCGCAGGAAAGCAGAGAGGGCCAAATTGTCTGTGGCATTTGAAAGGGTTCCAGGAGGCAGTGAGAACGAGCATTACTTTTCCCCGCTGGCACCTTTGCTGTGGCACCAAAAGCTGGACGTTTGTCTTTTTTGCTCCGGAGGGCGCCGAAAGTGAAAAAAGGCGCTTTTGAGGATAGAGTCCGCAGGAAAGCAGAGAGGGCCAAATTGTCTGGGGCATTTGAAAGGGTTCCAGGAGGCAGTGAGAACCAGCATTACTTTTCCCCGCTGGCACCTTTGCTGTGGCAGCAAAAGCTGGACGTTTGTCTTTTTTGCAATGGAGGCTGCCGAAAGCGAAAACAGGTGCTTTTGAGGATGGAGTCCGCAGGAAAGCAGAGAGGGCCAAATTGTCTGTGGCATTTGAAAGGGTTCCAGGAGGCAGTGAGAACCAGCATTACTTTTCCCCGCTGGCACCTTTGCTGTGGCAGCAAAAGCTGGACGTTTGTCTTTTTTGCTCCGGAGGCTGCCGAAAGCGAAAACAGGTGCTTTTGAGGATGGAGTCCGCAGGAAAGCAGAGAGGGCCAAATTGTCTGTGGCATTTGAAAGGGTTCCAGGAGGCAGTGAGAACCAGCATTACTTTTCCCCGCTGGCACCTTTGCTGTGGCAGCAAAAGCTGGACGTTTGTCTTTTTTGCAATGGAGGCTGCCGAAAGCGAAAACAGCTGCTTTTGAGGATGGAGTCCGCAGGAAAGCAGAGAGGGCCAAATTGTCTGGGGCATTTGAAGAGGTTCCAGGAGGCAGTGAGAACCAGCATTACTTTTCCCCGCTGGCACCTTTGCTGTGGCAGCAAAAGCTGGACGTTTGTCTTTTTTGCTCCGGAGGCTGCCGAAAGCGAAAACAGGTGCTTTTGAGGATGGAGTCCGCAGGAAAGCAGAGAGGGCCAAATTGTCTGTGGCATTTGAAAGGGTTCCAGGAGGCAGTGAGAACCAGCATTACTTTTCCCCGCTGGCACCTTTGCTGTGGCAGCAAAAGCTGGACGTTTGTCTTTTTTGCTCCGGAGGCTGCCGAAAGCGAAAACAGGTGCTTTTGAGGATGGAGTCCGCAGGAAAGCAGAGAGGGCCAAATTGTCTGTGGCATTTGAAAGGGTTCCAGGAGGCAGTGAGAACCAGCATTACTTTTCCCCGCTGGCACCTTTGCTGTGGCAGCAAAAGCTGGACGTTTGTCTTTTTTGCTCCGGAGGCTGCCGAAAGCGAAAACAGGTGCTTTTGAGGATGGAGTCCGCAGGAAAGCAGAGAGGGCCAAATTGTCTGTGGCATTTGAAAGAGTTCCAGGAGGCAGTGAGAACCAGCATCACTTTTCCCCGCTGGCACCTTTGCTGTGGCAGCAAAAGCTGGACGTTTGTCTTTTTCGCTCCGGAGGTTGCCGAAAGCGAAAACAGGTGCTTTTGAGGATGGAGTCCGCAGGAAAGCAGAGAGGGCCAAATTGTCTGTGGCATTTGAAAGGGTTCCAGGAGGCAGTGAGAACGAGCATTACTTTTCCCCGCTGGCACCTTTGCTGTGGCAGCAAAAGCTGGACGTTTGTCTTTTTTGCAATGGAGGCTGCCGAAAGCGAAAACAGGTGCTTTTGAGGATGGAGTCCGCAGGAAAGCAGAGAGGGCCAAATTGTCTGTGGCATTTGAAAGGGTTCCAGGAGGCAGTGAGAACCAGCATTACTTTTCCCCGCTGGCACCTTTGCTGTGGCAGCAAAAGCTGGACGTTTGTCTTTTTTGCTCCGGAGGCTGCCGAAAGCGAAAACAGGTGCTTTTGAGGATGGAGTCCGCAGGAAAGCAGAGAGGGCCAAATTGTCTGTGGCATTTGAAGAGGTTCCAGGAGGCAGTGAGAACCAGCATTACTTTTCCCCGCTGGCACCTTTGCTGTGGCAGCAAAAGCTGGACGTTTGTCTTTTTTGCTCCGGAGGCTGCCGAAAGCGAAAACAGGTGCTTTTGAGGATGGAGTCCGCAGGAAAGCAGAGAGGGCCAAATTGTCTGTGGCATTTGAAAGGGTTCCAGGAGGCAGTGAGAACCAGCATTACTTTTCCCCGCTGGCACCTTTGCTGTGGCAGCAAAAGCTGGACGTTTGTCTTTTTTGCTCCGGAGGCTGCCGAAAGCGAAAACAGGTGCTTTTGAGGATGGAGTCCACAGGAAAGCAGAGAGGGCCCAATTGTCTGTGGCATTTGAAAGGGTTCCAGGAGGCAGTGAGAACCAGCATTACTTTTCCCCGCTGGCACCTTTGCTGTGGCAGCAAAAGCTGGACGTTTGTCTTTTTTGCTCCGGACGCTGCCGAAAGCGAAAACAGGTGCTTTTGAGGATGGAGTCCGCAGGAAAGCAGAGAGGGCCAAATTGTCTGTGGCATTTGAAAGGGTTCCAGGAGGCAGTGAGAACCAGCATTACTTTTCCCCGCTGGCACCTTTGCTGTGGCAGCAAAAGCTGGACGTTTGTCTTTTTTGCTCCGGAGGCTGCCGAAAGCGAAAATAGGTTTTTTTGAGGATGGAGTCCGCAGGAAAGCAGAGAGGGCCAAATTGTCTGTGGCATTTGAAAGGGTTCCAGGAGGCAGTGAGAACCAGCATTACTTTTCCCCGCTGGCACCTTTGCTGTGGCAGCAAAAGCTGGACGTTTGTCTTTTTTGCTCCGGAGGCTGCCGAAAGCGAAAACAGGTGCTTTTGAGGATGGAGTCCGCAGGAAAGCAGAGAGGGCCAAATTGTCTGTGGCATTTGAAAGAGTTCCAGGAGGCAGTGAGAACCAGCATTACTTTTCCCCGCTGGCACCTTTGCTGTGGCAGCAAAAGCTGGACGTTTGTCTTTTTCGCTCCGGAGGTTGCCGAAAGCGAAAACAGGTGCTTTTGAGGATGGAGTCCGCAGGAAAGCAGAGAGGGCCAAATTGTCTGTGGCATTTGAAAGGGTTCCAGGAGGCAGTGAGAACGAGCATTACTTTTCCCCGCTGGCACCTTTGCTGTGGCACCAAAAGCTGGACGTTTGTCTTTTTTGCTCCGGAGGGCGCCGAAAGTGAAAAAAGGCGCTTTTGAGGATAGAGTCCGCAGGAAAGCAGAGAGGGCCAAATTGTCTGGGGCATTTGAAAGGGTTCCAGGAGGCAGTGAGAACCAGCATTACTTTTCCCCGCTGGCACCTTTGCTGTGGCAGCAAAAGCTGGACGTTTGTCTTTTTTGCAATGGAGGCTGCCGAAAGCGAAAACAGGTGCTTTTGAGGATGGAGTCCGCAGGAAAGCAGAGAGGGCCAAATTGTCTGTGGCATTTGAAAGGGTTCCAGGAGGCAGTGAGAACCAGCATTACTTTTCCCCGCTGGCACCTTTGCTGTGGCAGCAAAAGCTGGACGTTTGTCTTTTTTGCTCCGGAGGCTGCCGAAAGCGAAAACAGGTGCTTTTGAGGATGGAGTCCGCAGGAAAGCAGAGAGGGCCAAATTGTCTGTGGCATTTGAAAGGGTTCCAGGAGGCAGTGAGAACCAGCATTACTTTTCCCCGCTGGCACCTTTGCTGTGGCAGCAAAAGCTGGACGTTTGTCTTTTTTGCAATGGAGGATGCCGAAAGCGAAAACAGCTGCTTTTGAGGATGGAGTCCGCAGGAAAGCAGAGAGGGCCAAATTGTCTGGGGCATTTGAAGAGGTTCCAGGAGGCAGTGAGAACCAGCATTACTTTTCCCCGCTGGCACCTTTGCTGTGGCAGCAAAAGCTGGACGTTTGTCTTTTTTGCTCCGGAGGCTGCCGAAAGCGAAAACAGGTGCTTTTGAGGATGGAGTCCGCAGGAAAGCAGAGAGGGCCAAATTGTCTGTGGCATTTGAAAGGGTTCCAGGAGGCAGTGAGAACCAGCATTACTTTTCCCCGCTGGCACCTTTGCTGTGGCAGCAAAAGCTGGACGTTTGTCTTTTTTGCTCCGGAGGGCGCCGAAAGGGAAAATAGGTTCTTTTGAGGATGGAGTCCGCAGGAAAGCAGAGAGGGCCAAATTGTCTGTGGCATTTGAAAGGGTTCCAGGAGGCAGTGAGAACCAGCATTACTTTTCCCCGCTGGCACCTTTGCTGTGGCAGCAAAAGCTGGACGTTTGTCTTTTTTGCTCCGGAGGCTGCCGAAAGCGAAAACAGGTGCTTTTGAGGATGGAGTCCGCAGGAAAGCAGAGAGGGCCAAATTGTCTGGGGCATTTGAAGAGGTTCCAGGAGGCAGTGAGAACCAGCATTACTTTTCCCCGCTGGCACCTTTGCTGTGGCAGCAAAAGCTGGACGTTTGTCTTTTTTGCTCCGGAGGCTGCCGAAAGCGAAAACAGGTGCTTTTGAGGATGGAGTCCGCAGGAAAGCAGAGAGGGCCAAATTGTCTGTGGCATTTGAAAGGGTTCCAGGAGGCAGTGAGAACCAGCATTACTTTTCCCCGCTGGCACCTTTGCTGTGGCAGCAAAAGCTGGACGTTTGTCTTTTTTGCTCCGGAGGCTGCCGAAAGCGAAAACAGGTGCTTTTGAGGATGGAGTCCGCAGGAAAGCAGAGAGGGCCAAATTGTCTGTGGCATTTGAAAGGGTTCCAGGAGGCAGTGAGAACCAGCATTACTTTTCCCCGCTGGCACCTTTGCTGTGGCAGCAAAAGCTGGACGTTTGTCTTTTTTGCTCCGGAGGCTGCCGAAAGCGAAAACAGGTGCTTTTGAGGATGGAGTCCGCAGCAAAGCAGAGAGGGCCAAATTGTCTGTGGCATTTGAAAGGGTTCCAGGAGGCAGTGAGAACCAGCATTACTTTTCCCCGCTGGCACCTTTGCTGTGGCAGCAAAAGCTGGACGTTTGTCTTTTTTGCTCCGGAGGTTGCCGAAAGCGAAAACAGGTAATTTTGAGGATGGAGTCCGCAGCAAAGCAGAGAGGGCCAAATTGTCTGTGGCATTTGAAAGGGTTCCAGGAGGCAGTGAGAACCAGCATTACTTTTCCCCGCTGGCACCTTTGCTGTGGCAGCAAAAGCTGGACGTTTGTCTTTTTTGCAATGGAGGCTGCCGAAAGCGAAAACAGGTGCTTTTGAGGATGGAGTCCGCAGGAAAGCAGAGAGGGCCAAATTGTCTGTGGCATTTGAAAGGGTTCCAGGAGGCAGTGAGAACCAGCATTACTTTTCCCCGCTGGCACCTTTGCTGTGGCAGCAAAAGCTGGACGTTTGTCTTTTTTGCTCCGGAGGCTGCCGAAAGCGAAAACAGGTGCTTTTGAGGATGGAGTCCGCAGCAAAGCAGAGAGGGCCAAATTGTCTGTGGCATTTGAAAGGGTTCCAGGAGGCAGTGAGAACCAGCATTACTTTTCCCCGCTGGCACCTTTGCTGTGGCAGCAAAAGCTGGACGTTTGTCTTTTTTGCTCCGGAGGCTGCCGAAAGCGAAAACAGGTGCTTTTGAGGATGGAGTCCGCAGGAAAGCAGAGAGGGCCAAATTGTCTGTGGCATTTGAAAGGGTTCCAGGAGGCAGTGAGAACCAGCATTACTTTTCCCCGCTGGCACCTTTGCTGTGGCAGCAAAAGCTGGACGTTTGTCTTTTTTGCTCCGGAGGCTGCCGAAAGCGAAAACAGGTGCTTTTGAGGATGGAGTCCGCAGGAAAGCAGAGAGGGCCAAATTGTCTGTGGCATTTGAAAGGGTTCCAGGAGGCAGTGAGAACGAGCATTACTTTTCCCCGCTGGCACCTTTGCTGTGGCACCAAAAGCTGGACGTTTGTCTTTTTTGCTCCGGAGGGCGCCGAAAGTGAAAAAAGGCGCTTTTGAGGATAGAGTCCGCAGGAAAGCAGAGAGGGCCAAATTGTCTGGGGCATTTGAAAGGGTTCCAGGAGGCAGTGAGAACCAGCATTACTTTTCCCCGCTGGCACCTTTGCTGTGGCAGCAAAAGCTGGACGTTTGTCTTTTTTGCAATGGAGGCTGCCGAAAGCGAAAACAGGTGCTTTTGAGGATGGAGTCCGCAGGAAAGCAGAGAGGGCCAAATTGTCTGTGGCATTTGAAAGGGTTCCAGGAGGCAGTGAGAACCAGCATTACTTTTCCCCGCTGGCACCTTTGCTGTGGCAGCAAAAGCTGGACGTTTGTCTTTTTTGCTCCGGAGGCTGCCGAAAGCGAAAACAGGTGCTTTTGAGGATGGAGTCCGCAGGAAAGCAGAGAGGGCCAAATTGTCTGTGGCATTTGAAAGGGTTCCAGGAGGCAGTGAGAACCAGCATTACTTTTCCCCGCTGGCACCTTTGCTGTGGCAGCAAAAGCTGGACGTTTGTCTTTTTTGCAATGGAGGCTGCCGAAAGCGAAAACAGCTGCTTTTGAGGATGGAGTCCGCAGGAAAGCAGAGAGGGCCAAATTGTCTGGGGCATTTGAAGAGGTTCCAGGAGGCAGTGAGAACCAGCATTACTTTTCCCCGCTGGCACCTTTGCTGTGGCAGCAAAAGCTGGACGTTTGTCTTTTTTGCTCCGGAGGCTGCCGAAAGCGAAAACAGGTGCTTTTGAGGATGGAGTCCGCAGGAAAGCAGAGAGGGCCAAATTGTCTGTGGCATTTGAAAGGGTTCCAGGAGGCAGTGAGAACCAGCATTACTTTTCCCCGCTGGCACCTTTGCTGTGGCAGCAAAAGCTGGACGTTTGTCTTTTTTGCTCCGGAGGGCGCCGAAAGGGAAAATAGGTTCTTTTGAGGATGGAGTCCGCAGGAAAGCAGAGAGGGCCAAATTGTCTGTGGCATTTGAAAGGGTTCCAGGAGGCAGTGAGAACCAGCATTACTTTTCCCCGCTGGCACCTTTGCTGTGGCAGCAAAAGCTGGACGTTTGTCTTTTTTGCTCCGGAGGCTGCCGAAAGCGAAAACAGGTGCTTTTGAGGATGGAGTCCGCAGGAAAGCAGAGAGGGCCAAATTGTCTGGGGCATTTGAAGAGGTTCCAGGAGGCAGTGAGAACCAGCATTACTTTTCCCCGCTGGCACCTTTGCTGTGGCAGCAAAAGCTGGACGTTTGTCTTTTTTGCTCCGGAGGCTGCCGAAAGCGAAAACAGGTGCTTTTGAGGATGGAGTCCGCAGGAAAGCAGAGAGGGCCAAATTGTCTGTGGCATTTGAAAGGGTTCCAGGAGGCAGTGAGAACCAGCATTACTTTTCCCCGCTGGCACCTTTGCTGTGGCAGCAAAAGCTGGACGTTTGTATTTTTTGCAATGGAGGCTGCCGAAAGCGAAAACAGGTGCTTTTGAGGATGGAGTCCGCAGGAAAGCAGAGAGGGCCAAATTGTCTGTGGCATTTGAAAGGGTTCCAGGAGGCAGTGAGAACCAGCATTACTTTTCCCCGCTGGCACCTTTGCTGTGGCAGCAAAAGCTGGACGTTTGTCTTTTTTGCTCCGGAGGCTGCCGAAAGCGAAAACAGGTGCTTTTGAGGATGGAGTCCGCAGCAAAGCAGAGAGGGCCAAATTGTCTGTGGCATTTGAAAGGGTTCCAGGAGGCAGTGAGAACCAGCATTACTTTTCCCCGCTGGCACCTTTGCTGTGGCAGCAAAAGCTGGACGTTTGTCTTTTTTGCTCCGGAGGCTGCCGAAAGCGAAAACAGCTGCTTTTGAGGATGGAGTCCGCAGGAAAGCAGAGAGGGCCAAATTGTCTGTGGCATTTGAAAGGGTTCCAGGAGGCAGTGAGAACCAGCATTACTTTTCCCCGCTGGCACCTTTGCTGTGGCAGCAAAAGCTGGACGTTTGTCTTTTTTGCTCCGGAGGCGGCCGAAAGCGAAAACAGGTGCTTTTGAGGATGGAATCCGCAGGAAAGCAGAGAGGGCCAAATTGTCTGTGGCATTTGAAAGGGTTCCAGGAGGCAGTGAGAACCAGCATTACTTTTCCCCGCTGGCACCTTTGCTGTGGCAGCAAAAGCTGGACGTTTGTCTTTTTTGCTCCGGAGGCTGCCGAAAGCGAAAACAGGTGCTTTTGAGGATGGAGTCCGCAGGAAAGCAGAGAGGGCCAAATTGTCTGTGGCATTTGAAAGGGTTCCAGGAGGCAGTGAGAACCAGCATTACTTTTCCCCGCTGGCACCTTTGCTGTGGCAGCAAAAGCTGGACGTTTGTCTTTTTTGCTCCGGAGGCTGCCGAAAGCGAAAACAGCTGCTTTTGAGGATGGAGTCCGCAGGAAAGCAGAGAGGGCCAAATTGTCTGTGGCATTTGAAAGGGTTCCAGGAGGCAGTGAGAACCAGCATTACTTTTCCCCGCTGGCACCTTTGCTGTGGCAGCAAAAGCTGGACGTTTGTCTTTTTACCACCGGAGGGCGCCGAAAGTGAAAAAAGGCGCTTTTGAGGATAGAGTCCGCAGGAAAGCAGAGAGGGCTTAATTGTCTGGGGCATTTGAAAGGGTTCCAGGAGGCAGTGAGAACCAGCATTACTTTTCCCCGCTGGCACCTTTGCTGTGGCAGCAAAAGCTGGACGTTTGTCTTTTTTGCTCCGGAGGCTGCCGAAAGCGAAAACAGGTGCTTTTGAGGATGGAGTCCGCAGGAAAGCAGAGAGGGCCAAATTGTCTGTGGCATTTGAAAGGGTTCCAGGAGGCAGTGAGAACCAGCATTACTTTTCCCCGCTGGCACCTTTGCTGTGGCAGCAAAAGCTGGACGTTTGTCTTTTTTGCTCCGGAGGCTGCCGAAAGCGAAAATAGGTGCTTTTGAGGATGGAGTCCGCAGCAAAGCAGAGAGGGCCAAATTGTCTGTGGCATTTGAAAGAGTTCCAGGAGGCAGTGAGAACCAGCATTACTTTTCCCCGCTGGCACCTTTGCTGTGGCAGCAAAAGCTGGACGTTTGTCTTTTTACCACCGGAGGGCGCCGAAAGTGAAAAAAGGCGCTTTTGAGGATAGAGTCCGCAGGAAAGCAGAGAGGGCCAAATTGTCTGTGGCATTTGAAAGGGTTCCAGGAGGCAGTGAGAACCAGCATTACTTTTCCCCGCTGGCACCTTTGCTGTGGCAGCAAAAGCTGGACGTTTGTCTTTTTTGCTCCGGAGGCTGCCGAAAGCGAAAACAGGTGCTTTTGAGGATGGAGTCCGCAGGAAAGCAGAGAGGGCCAAATTGTCTGGGGCATTTGAAAGGGTTCCAGGAGGCAGTGAGAACCAGCATTACTTTTCCCGGCTGGCACCTTTGCTGTGGCAGCAAAAGCTGGACGTTTGTCTTTTTTGCAATGGAGGCTGCCGAAAGCGAAAACAGGTGCTTTTGAGGATGGAGTCCGCAGGAAAGCAGAGAGGGCCAAATTGTCTGTGGCATTTGAAAGGGTTCCAGGAGGCAGTGAGAACCAGCATTACTTTTCCACGCTGGCACCTTTGCTGCGGCAGCAAAAGCTGGACGTTTGTCTTTTTACCACCGGAGGGCGCCGAAAGTGAAAAAAGGCGCTTTTGAGGATAGAGTCCGCAGGAAAGCAGAGAGGGCCAAATTGTCTGGGGCATTTGAAAGGGTTCCAGGAGGCAGTGAGAACCAGCATTACTTTTCCCCGCTGGCACCTTTGCTGTGGCAGCAAAAGCTGGACGTTTGTATTTTTTGCAATGGAGGCTGCCGAAAGCGAAAACAGGTGCTTTTGAGGATGGAGTCCGCAGGAAAGCAGAGAGGGCCAAATTGTCTTGGGCATTTGAAAGGGTTCCAGGAGGCAGTGAGAACCAGCATTACTTTTCCCCGCTGGCACCTTTGCTGTGGCAGCAAAAGCTGGACGTTTGTCTTTTTTGCTCCGGAGGCTGCCGAAAGCGAAAACAGGTGCTTTTGAGGATGGAGTCCGCAGCAAAGCAGAGAGGGCCAAATTGTCTGTGGCATTTGAAAGGGTTCCAGGAGGCAGTGAGAACCAGCATTACTTTTCCCCGCTGGTACCTTTGCTGTGGCAGCAAAAGCTGGACGTTTGTCTTTTTTGCTCCGGAGGCTGCCGAAAGCGAAAACAGCTGCTTTTGAGGATGGAGTCCGCAGCAAAGCAGAGAGGGCCAAATTGTCTGTGGCATTTGAAAGGGTTCCAGGAGGCAGTGAGAACCAGCATTACTTTTCCCCGCTGGCACCTTTGCTGTGGCAGCAAAAGCTGGACGTTTGTCTTTTTTGCTCCGGAGGCTGCCGAAAGCGAAAACAGCTGCTTTTGAGGATGGAGTCCGCAGGAAAGCAGAGAGGGCCAAATTGTCTGTGGCATTTGAAGAGGTTCCAGGAGGCAGTGAGAACCAGCATTACTTTTCCCCGCTGGCACCTTTGCTGTGGCAGCAAAAGGTGGACGTTTGTCTTTTTTGCTCCGGAGGCTGCCGAAAGCGAAAATAGGTGCTTTTGAGGATGGAGTCCGCAGGAAAGCAGAGAGGGCCAAATTGTCTGTGGCATTTGAAAGAGTTCCAGGAGGCAGTGAGAACCAGCATCACTTTTCCCCGCTGGCACCTTTGCTGTGGCAGCAAAAGCTGGACGTTTGTCTTTTTACCACCGGAGGGCGCCGAAAGTGAAAAAAGGCGCTTTTGAGGATAGAGTCCGCAGGAAAGCAGAGAGGGCTAAATTGTCTGGGGCATTTGAAAGGGTTCCAGGAGGCAGTGAGAACCAGCATTACTTTTCCCCGCTGGCACCTTTGCTGTGGCAGCAAAAGCTGGACGTTTGTATTTTTTGCAATGCAGGCTGCCGAAAGCGAAAACAGGTGCTTTTGAGGATGGAGTCCGCAGCAAAGCAGAGAGGGCCAAATTGTCTGTGGCATTTGAAAGGGTTCCAGGAGGCAGTGAGAACCAGCATTACTTTTGCCCGCTGGCACCTTTGCTGTGGCAGCAAAAGCTGGACGTTTGTCTTTTTTGCTCCGGAGGCTGCCGAAAGCGAAAACAGGTGCTTTTGAGGATGGAGTCCGCAGGAAAGCAGAGAGGGCCAAATTGTCTGTGGCATTTGAAAGGGTTCCAGGAGGCAGTGAGAACCAGCATTACTTTTCCCCGCTGGCACCTTTGCTGTGGCAGCAAAAGCTGGACGTTTGTCTTTTTTGCTCCGGAGGCTGCCGAAAGCGAAAACAGCTGCTTTTGAGGATGGAGTCCGCAGCAAAGCAGAGAGGGCCAAATTGTCTGTGGCATTTGAAAGGGTTCCAGGAGGCAGTGAGAACCAGCATTACTTTTCCCCGCTGGCACCTTTGCTGTGGCAGCAAAAGCTGGACGTTTGTCTTTTTTGCTCCGGAGGCTGCCGAAAGCGAAAACAGGTGCTTTTGAGGATGGAGTCCGCAGGAAAGCAGAGAGGGCCAAATTGTCTGTGGCATTTGAAAGGGTTCCAGGAGGCAGTGAGAACCAGCATTACTTTTCCCCGCTGGCACCTTTGCTGTGGCAGCAAAAGGTGGACGTTTGTCTTTTTTGCTCCGGAGGCTGCCGAAAGCGAAAATAGGTGCTTTTGAGGATGGAGTCCGCAGGAAAGCAGAGAGGGCCAAATTGTCTGTGGCATTTCAAAGAGTTCCAGGAGGCAGTGAGAACCAGCATTACTTTTCCCCGCTGGCACCTTTGCTGTGGCAGCAAAAGCTGGACGTTTGTCTTTTTACCACCGGAGGGCGCCAAAAGTGAAAAAAGGCGCTTTTGAGGATAGAGTCCGCAGGAAAGCAGAGAGGGCCAAATTGTCTGTGGCATTTGAAAGGGTTCCAGGAGGCAGTGAGAACCAGCATTACTTTTCCCCGCTGGCACCTTTGCTGTGGCAGCAAAAGCTGGACGTTTGTCTTTTTTGCTCCGGAGGCTGCCGAAAGCGAAAACAGGTGCTTTTGAGGATGGAATCCGCAGGAAAGCAGAGAGGGCCAAATTGTCTGTGGCATTTGAAAGGGTTCCAGGAGGCAGTGAGAACCAGCATTACTTTTCCCCGCTGGCACCTTTGCTGTGGCAGCAAAAGCTGGACGTTTGTCTTTTTTGCAATGGAGGCTGCCGAAAGCGAAAACAGGTGCTTTTGATGATGGAGTCCACAGGAAAGCAGAGAGGGCCAAATTGTCTGTGGCATTTGAAAGGGTTCCAGGAGGCAGTGAGAACCAGCATTACTTTTCCCCGCTGGCACCTTTGCTGTGGCAGCAAAAGCTGGACGTTTGTCTTTTTTGCTCCGGAGGCTGCCGAAAGCGAAAATAGGTGCTTTTGAGGATGGAGTCCGCAGGAAAGCAGAGAGGGCCAAATTGTCTGTGGCATTTGAAAGAGTTCCAGGAGGCAGTGAGAACCAGCATTACTTTTCCCCGCTGGCACCTTTGCTGTGGCAGCAAAAGCTGGACGTTTGTCTTTTTACCACCGGAGGGCGCCGAAAGTGAAAAAAGGCGCTTTTGAGGATAGAGTCCGCAGGAAAGCAGAGAGGGCCAAATTGTCAGGGGCATTTGAAAGGGTTCCAGGAGGCAGTGAGAACCAGCATTACTTTTCCCCGCTGGCACCTTTGCTGTGGCAGCAAAAGCTGGACGTTTGTCTTTTTTGCTCCGGAGGCTGCCGAAAGCGAAAACAGGTGCTTTTGAGGATGGAGTCCGCAGGAAAGCAGAGAGGGCCAAATTGTCTGGGGCATTTGAAAGGGTTCCAGGAGGCAGTGAGAACCAGCATTACTTTTCCCCGCTGGCACCTTTGCTGTGGCAGCAAAAGCTGGACGTTTGTCTTTTTTGCTCCGGAGGCTGCCGAAAGCGAAAACAGGTGCTTTTGAGGATGGAGTCCGCAGGAAAGCAGAGAGGGCCAAATTGTCTGTGGCATTTGAAAGGGTTCCAGGAGGCAGTGAGAACCAGCATTACTTTTCCACGCTGGCACCTTTGCTGCGGCAGCAAAAGCTGGACGTTTGTCTTTTTACCACCGGAGGGCGCCGAAAGTGAAAAAAGGCGCTTTTGAGGATAGAGTCCGCAGGAAAGCAGAGAGGGCCAAATTGTCTGTGGCATTTGAAAGGGTTCCAGGAGGCAGTGAGAACCAGCATTACTTTTCCCGCTGGCACCTTTGCTGTGGCAGCAAAAGCTGGACGTTTGTCTTTTTTGCTCCGGAGGTTGTCGAAAGCGAAAACAGGTGCTTTTGAGGATGGAGTCCGCAGGAAAGCAGAGAGGGCCAAATTGTCTGTGGCATTTGAAAGGGTTCCAGGAGGCAGTGAGAACCAGCATTACTTTTCCCCGCTGGCACCTTTGCTGTGGCAGCAAAAGGTGGATGTTTGTCTTTTTTGCTCCGGAGGCCTGCCGAAAGCGAAAATAGGTGCTTTTGAGGATGGAGTCCGCAGGAAAGCAGAGAGGGCCAAAATTGTCTGTGGCATTTGAAAGAGTTCCAGGAGGCAGTGAGAACCAGCATCACTTTTCCCCGCTGGCACCTTTGCTGTGGCAGCAAAAGCTGGACGTTTGTCTTTTTACCACCGGAGGGCGCCGAAAGTGAAAAAAGGCGCTTTTGAGGATAGAGTCCGCAGGAAAGCAGAGAGGGCTTATTTGTCTGGGGCATTTGAAAGGGTTCCAGGAGGCAGTGAGAACCAGCATTACTTTTCCCCGCTGGCACCTTTGCTGTGGCAGCAAAAGGTGGATGTTTGTCTTTTTTGCTCCGGAGGCTGCCGAAAGCGAAAATAGGTGCTTTTGAGGATGGAGTCCGCAGGAAAGCAGAGAGGGCCAAATTGTCTGTGGCATTTGAAAGAGTTCCAGGAGGCAGTGAGAACCAGCATCACTTTTCCCCGCTGGCACCTTTGCTGTGGCAGCAAAAGCTGGACGTTTGTCTTTTTACCACCGGAGGGCGCCGAAAGTGAAAAAAGGCGCTTTTGAGGATAGAGTCCGCAGGAAAGCAGAGAGGGCTTATTTGTCTGGGGCATTTGAAAGGGTTCCAGGAGGCAGTGAGAACCAGCATTACTTTTCCCCGCTGGCACCTTTGCTGTGGCAGCAAAAGCTGGACGTTTGTCTTTTTTGCTCCGGAGGCTGCCGAAAGCGAAAACAGGTGCTTTTGAATGGAGTCCGCAGGAAAGCAGAGAGGGCCAAATTGTCTGGGGCATTTTGAAGAGGTTCCAGGAGGCAGTGAGAACCAGCATTACTTTTCCCCGCTGGCACCTTTGCTGTGGCAGCAAAAGCTGGACGTTTGTCTTTTTTGCTCCGGAGGCTGCCGAAAGCGAAAACAGGTGCTTTTGAGGATGGAGTCCGCAGGAAAGCAGAGAGGGCCAAATTGTCTGTGGCATTTGAAAGGGTTCCAGGAGGCAGTGAGGACCAGCATTACTTTTCCCTGCTGGCACCTTTGCTGTGGCAGCAAAAGCTGGACGTTTGTCTTTTTTGCTCCGGAGGCTGCCGAAAGCGAAAACAGGTGCTTTTGAGGATGGAGTCCACAGGAAAGCAGAGAGGGCCAAAATTGTCTGTGGCATTTGAAAGGGTTCCAGGAGGCAGTGAGAACCAGCATCACTTTTCCCCGCTGGCACCTTTGCTGTGGCAGCAAAAGCTGGACGTTTGTCTTTTTTGCTCCGGAGGCTGCCGAAAGCGAAAATAGGTGCTTTTGAGGATGGAGTCCGCAGGAAAGCAGAGAGGGCCAAATTGTCTGTGGCATTTGAAAGAGTTCCAGGAGGCAGTGAGAACCAGCATCACTTTTCCCCGCTGGCACCTTTGCTGTGGCAGCAAAAGCTGGACGTTTGTCTTTTTACCACCGGAGGGCGCCGAAAGTGAAAAAAGGCGCTTTTGAGGATAGAGTCCGCAGGAAAGCAGAGAGGGCCAAATTGTCTGTGGCATTTGAAAGGGTTCCAGGAGGCAGTGAGGACCAGCATTACTTTTCCCCGCTGGCACCTTTGCTGTGGCAGCAAAAGCTGGACGTTTGTCTTTTTTGCTCCGGAGGCTGCCGAAAGCGAAAAACAGGTGCTTTTGAGGATGGAGTCCGCAGGAAAGCAGAGAGGGCCAAATTGTCTGGGGCATTTGAAAGGGTTCCAGGAGGCAGTGAGAACCAGCATTACTTTTCCCCGCTGGCACCTTTGCTGTGGCAGCAAAAGCTGGACGTTTGTCTTTTTTGCTCCGGAGGCTGCCGAAAGCGAAAACAGGTGCTTTTGAGGATGGAGTCCGCAGGAAAGCAGAGAGGGCCAAATTGTCTGTGGCATTTGAAAGGGTTCCAGGAGGCAGTGAGAACCAGCATTACTTTTCCCCGCTGGCACCTTTGCTGCGGCAGCAAAAGCTGGACGTTTGTCTTTTTACCACCGGAGGGCGCCGAAAGTGAAAAAAGGCGCTTTTGAGGATAGAGTCCGCAGGAAAGCAGAGAGGGCCAAATTGTCTGTGGCATTTGAAAGGGTTCCAGGAGGCAGTGAGAACCAGCATTACTTTTCCCCGCTGGCACCTTTGCTGTGGCAGCAAAAGCTGGACGTTTGTCTTTTTTGCTCCGGAGGCTGCCGAAAGCGAAAACAGGTGCTTTTGAGGATGGAGTCCGCAGGAAAGCAGAGAGGGCCAAATTGTCTGTGGCATTTGAAAGGGTTCCAGGAGGCAGTGAGAACCAGCATTACTTTTCCCCGCTGGCACCTTTGCTGTGGCAGCAAAAGCTGGACGTTTGTCTTTTTTGCTCCGGAGGCTGCCGAAAGTGAAAAACAGGTGCTTTTGAGGATGGAGTCCGCAGGAAAGCAGAGAGGGCCAAATTGTCTGTGGCATTTGAAGAGGTTCCAGGAGGCAGTGAGAACCAGCATTACTTTTCCCCGCTGGCACCTTTGCTGTGGCAGCAAAAGCTGGACGTTTGTCTTTTTTGCTCCGGAGGCTGCCGAAAGCGAAAACAGGTGCTTTTGAGGATGGAGTCCGCAGGAAAGCAGAGAGGGCCAAATTGTCTGGGGCATTTGAAAGGGTTCCAGGAGGCAGTGAGAACCAGCATTACTTTTCCCCGCTGGCACCTTTGCTGTGGCAGCAAAAGCTGGACGTTTGTCTTTTTTGCTCCGGAGGCGGCCGAAAGCGAAAACAGGTGCTTTTGAGGATGGAATCCGCAGGAAAGCAGAGAGGGCCAAATTGTCTGTGGCATTTGAAAGGGTTCCAGGAGGCAGTGAGAACCAGCATTACTTTTCCCCGCTGGCACCTTTGCTGTGGCAGCAAAAGCTGGACGTTTGTCTTTTTTGCTCCGGAGGCTGCCGAAAGCGAAAACAGGTGCTTTTGAGGATGGAGTCCGCAGGAAAGCAGAGAGGGCCAAATTGTCTGTGGCATTTGAAAGGGTTCCAGGAGGCAGTGAGAACCAGCATTACTTTTCCCCGCTGGCACCTTTGCTGTGGC
The DNA here is from genome assembly GCF_965231255.1 of Vanellus vanellus. Classification (NCBI taxonomy): domain Eukaryota; kingdom Metazoa; phylum Chordata; class Aves; order Charadriiformes; family Charadriidae; genus Vanellus; species Vanellus vanellus. The sequence continues at coordinate 66,955 of NW_028127720.1, read as the reverse complement.
AGCAAAAGCTGGACGTTTGTCTTTTTTGCTCCGGAGGCTGCCGAAAGCGAAAACAGCTGCTTTTGAGGATGGAGTCCGCAGGAAAGCAGAGAGGGCCAAATTGTCTGTGGCATTTGAAAGGGTTCCAGGAGGCAGTGAGAACCAGCATTACTTTTCCCCGCTGGCACCTTTGCTGTGGCAGCAAAAGCTGGACGTTTGTCTTTTTACCACCGGAGGGCGCCGAAAGTGAAAAAAGGCGCTTTTGAGGATAGAGTCCGCAGGAAAGCAGAGAGGGCTTAATTGTCTGGGGCATTTGAAAGGGTTCCAGGAGGCAGTGAGAACCAGCATTACTTTTCCCCGCTGGCACCTTTGCTGTGGCAGCAAAAGCTGGACGTTTGTCTTTTTTGCTCCGGAGGCTGCCGAAAGCGAAAACAGGTGCTTTTGAGGATGGAGTCCGCAGGAAAGCAGAGAGGGCCAAATTGTCTGTGGCATTTGAAGGGTTCCAGGAGGCAGTGAGAACCAGCATTACTTTTCCCCGCTGGCACCTTTGCTGTGGCAGCAAAAGCTGGACGTTTGTCTTTTTTTGCTCCGGAGGCTGCCGAAAGCGAAAATAGGTGCTTTTGAGGATGGAGTCCGCAGCAAAGCAGAGAGGGCCAAATTGTCTGTGGCATTTGAAAGAGTTCCAGGAGGCAGTGAGAACCAGCATTACTTTTCCCCGCTGGCACCTTTGCTGTGGCAGCAAAAGCTGGACGTTTGTCTTTTTACCACCGGAGGGCGCCGAAAGTGAAAAAAGGCGCTTTTGAGGATAGAGTCCGCAGGAAAGCAGAGAGGGCCAAATTGTCTGTGGCATTTGAAAGGGTTCCAGGAGGCAGTGAGAACCAGCATTACTTTTCCCCGCTGGCACCTTTGCTGTGGCAGCAAAAGCTGGACGTTTGTCTTTTTTGCTCCGGAGGCTGCCGAAAGCGAAAACAGGTGCTTTTGAGGATGGAGTCCGCAGGAAAGCAGAGAGGGCCAAATTGTCTGGGGCATTTGAAAGGGTTCCAGGAGGCAGTGAGAACCAGCATTACTTTTCCCGGCTGGCACCTTTGCTGTGGCAGCAAAAGCTGGACGTTTGTCTTTTTTGCAATGGAGGCTGCCGAAAGCGAAAACAGGTGCTTTTGAGGATGGAGTCCGCAGGAAAGCAGAGAGGGCCAAATTGTCTGTGGCATTTGAAAGGGTTCCAGGAGGCAGTGAGAACCAGCATTACTTTTCCACGCTGGCACCTTTGCTGCGGCAGCAAAAGCTGGACGTTTGTCTTTTTACCACCGGAGGGCGCCGAAAGTGAAAAAAGGCGCTTTTGAGGATAGAGTCCGCAGGAAAGCAGAGAGGGCCAAATTGTCTGGGGCATTTGAAAGGGTTCCAGGAGGCAGTGAGAACCAGCATTACTTTTCCCCGCTGGCACCTTTGCTGTGGCAGCAAAAGCTGGACGTTTGTATTTTTTGCAATGGAGGCTGCCGAAAGCGAAAACAGGTGCTTTTGAGGATGGAGTCCGCAGGAAAGCAGAGAGGGCCAAATTGTCTTGGGCATTTGAAAGGGTTCCAGGAGGCAGTGAGAACCAGCATTACTTTTCCCCGCTGGCACCTTTGCTGTGGCAGCAAAAGCTGGACGTTTGTCTTTTTTGCTCCGGAGGCTGCCGAAAGCGAAAACAGGTGCTTTTGAGGATGGAGTCCGCAGCAAAGCAGAGAGGGCCAAATTGTCTGTGGCATTTGAAAGGGTTCCAGGAGGCAGTGAGAACCAGCATTACTTTTCCCCGCTGGTACCTTTGCTGTGGCAGCAAAAGCTGGACGTTTGTCTTTTTTGCTCCGGAGGCTGCCGAAAGCGAAAACAGCTGCTTTTGAGGATGGAGTCCGCAGCAAAGCAGAGAGGGCCAAATTGTCTGTGGCATTTGAAAGGGTTCCAGGAGGCAGTGAGAACCAGCATTACTTTTCCCCGCTGGCACCTTTGCTGTGGCAGCAAAAGCTGGACGTTTGTCTTTTTTGCTCCGGAGGCTGCCGAAAGCGAAAACAGCTGCTTTTGAGGATGGAGTCCGCAGGAAAGCAGAGAGGGCCAAATTGTCTGTGGCATTTGAAGAGGTTCCAGGAGGCAGTGAGAACCAGCATTACTTTTCCCCGCTGGCACCTTTGCTGTGGCAGCAAAAGGTGGACGTTTGTCTTTTTTGCTCCGGAGGCTGCCGAAAGCGAAAATAGGTGCTTTTGAGGATGGAGTCCGCAGGAAAGCAGAGAGGGCCAAATTGTCTGTGGCATTTGAAAGAGTTCCAGGAGGCAGTGAGAACCAGCATCACTTTTCCCCGCTGGCACCTTTGCTGTGGCAGCAAAAGCTGGACGTTTGTCTTTTTACCACCGGAGGGCGCCGAAAGTGAAAAAAGGCGCTTTTGAGGATAGAGTCCGCAGGAAAGCAGAGAGGGCTAAATTGTCTGGGGCATTTGAAAGGGTTCCAGGAGGCAGTGAGAACCAGCATTACTTTTCCCCGCTGGCACCTTTGCTGTGGCAGCAAAAGCTGGACGTTTGTATTTTTTGCAATGCAGGCTGCCGAAAGCGAAAACAGGTGCTTTTGAGGATGGAGTCCGCAGCAAAGCAGAGAGGGCCAAATTGTCTGTGGCATTTGAAAGGGTTCCAGGAGGCAGTGAGAACCAGCATTACTTTTGCCCGCTGGCACCTTTGCTGTGGCAGCAAAAGCTGGACGTTTGTCTTTTTTGCTCCGGAGGCTGCCGAAAGCGAAAACAGGTGCTTTTGAGGATGGAGTCCGCAGGAAAGCAGAGAGGGCCAAATTGTCTGTGGCATTTGAAAGGGTTCCAGGAGGCAGTGAGAACCAGCATTACTTTTCCCCGCTGGCACCTTTGCTGTGGCAGCAAAAGCTGGACGTTTGTCTTTTTTGCTCCGGAGGCTGCCGAAAGCGAAAACAGCTGCTTTTGAGGATGGAGTCCGCAGCAAAGCAGAGAGGGCCAAATTGTCTGTGGCATTTGAAAGGGTTCCAGGAGGCAGTGAGAACCAGCATTACTTTTCCCCGCTGGCACCTTTGCTGTGGCAGCAAAAGCTGGACGTTTGTCTTTTTTGCTCCGGAGGCTGCCGAAAGCGAAAACAGGTGCTTTTGAGGATGGAGTCCGCAGGAAAGCAGAGAGGGCCAAATTGTCTGTGGCATTTGAAAGGGTTCCAGGAGGCAGTGAGAACCAGCATTACTTTTCCCCGCTGGCACCTTTGCTGTGGCAGCAAAAGGTGGACGTTTGTCTTTTTTGCTCCGGAGGCTGCCGAAAGCGAAAATAGGTGCTTTTGAGGATGGAGTCCGCAGGAAAGCAGAGAGGGCCAAATTGTCTGTGGCATTTCAAAGAGTTCCAGGAGGCAGTGAGAACCAGCATTACTTTTCCCCGCTGGCACCTTTGCTGTGGCAGCAAAAGCTGGACGTTTGTCTTTTTACCACCGGAGGGCGCCAAAAGTGAAAAAAGGCGCTTTTGAGGATAGAGTCCGCAGGAAAGCAGAGAGGGCCAAATTGTCTGTGGCATTTGAAAGGGTTCCAGGAGGCAGTGAGAACCAGCATTACTTTTCCCCGCTGGCACCTTTGCTGTGGCAGCAAAAGCTGGACGTTTGTCTTTTTTGCTCCGGAGGCTGCCGAAAGCGAAAACAGGTGCTTTTGAGGATGGAATCCGCAGGAAAGCAGAGAGGGCCAAATTGTCTGTGGCATTTGAAAGGGTTCCAGGAGGCAGTGAGAACCAGCATTACTTTTCCCCGCTGGCACCTTTGCTGTGGCAGCAAAAGCTGGACGTTTGTCTTTTTTGCAATGGAGGCTGCCGAAAGCGAAAACAGGTGCTTTTGATGATGGAGTCCACAGGAAAGCAGAGAGGGCCAAATTGTCTGTGGCATTTGAAAGGGTTCCAGGAGGCAGTGAGAACCAGCATTACTTTTCCCCGCTGGCACCTTTGCTGTGGCAGCAAAAGCTGGACGTTTGTCTTTTTTGCTCCGGAGGCTGCCGAAAGCGAAAATAGGTGCTTTTGAGGATGGAGTCCGCAGGAAAGCAGAGAGGGCCAAATTGTCTGTGGCATTTGAAAGAGTTCCAGGAGGCAGTGAGAACCAGCATTACTTTTCCCCGCTGGCACCTTTGCTGTGGCAGCAAAAGCTGGACGTTTGTCTTTTTACCACCGGAGGGCGCCGAAAGTGAAAAAAGGCGCTTTTGAGGATAGAGTCCGCAGGAAAGCAGAGAGGGCCAAATTGTCAGGGGCATTTGAAAGGGTTCCAGGAGGCAGTGAGAACCAGCATTACTTTTCCCCGCTGGCACCTTTGCTGTGGCAGCAAAAGCTGGACGTTTGTCTTTTTTGCTCCGGAGGCTGCCGAAAGCGAAAACAGGTGCTTTTGAGGATGGAGTCCGCAGGAAAGCAGAGAGGGCCAAATTGTCTGGGGCATTTGAAAGGGTTCCAGGAGGCAGTGAGAACCAGCATTACTTTTCCCCGCTGGCACCTTTGCTGTGGCAGCAAAAGCTGGACGTTTGTCTTTTTTGCTCCGGAGGCTGCCGAAAGCGAAAACAGGTGCTTTTGAGGATGGAGTCCGCAGGAAAGCAGAGAGGGCCAAATTGTCTGTGGCATTTGAAAGGGTTCCAGGAGGCAGTGAGAACCAGCATTACTTTTCCACGCTGGCACCTTTGCTGCGGCAGCAAAAGCTGGACGTTTGTCTTTTTACCACCGGAGGGCGCCGAAAGTGAAAAAAGGCGCTTTTGAGGATAGAGTCCGCAGGAAAGCAGAGAGGGCCAAATTGTCTGGGGCATTTGAAAGGGTTCCAGGAGGCAGTGAGAACCAGCATTACTTTTCCCCGCTGGCACCTTTGCTGTGGCAGCAAAAGCTGGACGTTTGTCTTTTTTGCAATGGAGGCTGCCGAAAGCGAAAACAGGTGCTTTTGAGGATGGAGTCCGCAGGAAAGCAGAGAGGGCCAAATTGTCTGTGGCATTTGAAAGGGTTCCAGGAGGCAGTGAGAACCAGCATTACTTTTCCCCGCTGGCACCTTTGCTGTGGCAGCAAAAGCTGGACGTTTGTATTTTTTGCAATGGAGGCTGCCGAAAGCGAAAACAGGTGCTTTTGAGGTTGGAGTCCGCAGGAAAGCAGAGAGGGCCAAATTGTCTGTGGCATTTGAAAGGGTTCCAGGAGGCAGTGAGAACCAGCATTACTTTTCCCCGCTGGCACCTTTGCTGTGGCAGCAAAAGCTGGACGTTTGTCTTTTTTGCTCCGGAGGCTGCCGAAAGCGAAAACAGGTGCTTTTGAGGATGGAGTCCGCAGGAAAGCAGAGAGTGCCAAATTGTCTGTGGCATTTGAAAGGGTTCCAGGAGGCAGTGAGAACCAGCATTACTTTTCCCCGCTGGCACCTTTGCTGTGGCAGCAAAAGCTGGACGTTTGTCTTTTTTGCTCCGGAGGCTGCCGAAAGCGAAAACAGGTGCTTTTGAGGATGGAGTCCGCAGCAAAGCAGAGAGGGCCAAATTGTCTGTGGCATTTGAAAGGGTTCCAGGAGGCAGTGAGAACCAGCATTACTTTTCCCCGCTGGCACCTTTGCTGTGGCAGCAAAAGCTGGACGTTTGTCTTTTTTGCTCCGGAGGTTGTCGAAAGCGAAAACAGGTGCTTTTGAGGATGGAGTCCGCAGGAAAGCAGAGAGGGCCAAATTGTCTGTGGCATTTGAAAGGGTTCCAGGAGGCAGTGAGAACCAGCATTACTTTTCCCCGCTGGCACCTTTGCTGTGGCAGCAAAAGGTGGATGTTTGTCTTTTTTGCTCCGGAGGCTGCCGAAAGCGAAAATAGGTGCTTTTGAGGATGGAGTCCGCAGGAAAGCAGAGAGGGCCAAATTGTCTGTGGCATTTGAAAGAGTTCCAGGAGGCAGTGAGAACCAGCATCACTTTTCCCCGCTGGCACCTTTGCTGTGGCAGCAAAAGCTGGACGTTTGTCTTTTTACCACCGGAGGGCGCCGAAAGTGAAAAAAGGCGCTTTTGAGGATAGAGTCCGCAGGAAAGCAGAGAGGGCTTATTTGTCTGGGGCATTTGAAAGGGTTCCAGGAGGCAGTGAGAACCAGCATTACTTTTCCCCGCTGGCACCTTTGCTGTGGCAGCAAAAGCTGGACGTTTGTCTTTTTTGCTCCGGAGGCTGCCGAAAGCGAAAACAGGTGCTTTTGAGGATGGAGTCCGCAGGAAAGCAGAGAGGGCCAAATTGTCTGGGGCATTTGAAGAGGTTCCAGGAGGCAGTGAGAACCAGCATTACTTTTCCCCGCTGGCACCTTTGCTGTGGCAGCAAAAGCTGGACGTTTGTCTTTTTTGCTCCGGAGGCTGCCGAAAGCGAAAACAGGTGCTTTTGAGGATGGAGTCCGCAGGAAAGCAGAGAGGGCCAAATTGTCTGTGGCATTTGAAAGGGTTCCAGGAGGCAGTGAGGACCAGCATTACTTTTCCCTGCTGGCACCTTTGCTGTGGCAGCAAAAGCTGGACGTTTGTCTTTTTTGCTCCGGAGGCTGCCGAAAGCGAAAACAGGTGCTTTTGAGGATGGAGTCCACAGGAAAGCAGAGAGGGCCAAATTGTCTGTGGCATTTGAAAGGGTTCCAGGAGGCAGTGAGAACCAGCATCACTTTTCCCCGCTGGCACCTTTGCTGTGGCAGCAAAAGCTGGACGTTTGTCTTTTTTGCTCCGGAGGCTGCCGAAAGCGAAAATAGGTGCTTTTGAGGATGGAGTCCGCAGGAAAGCAGAGAGGGCCAAATTGTCTGTGGCATTTGAAAGAGTTCCAGGAGGCAGTGAGAACCAGCATCACTTTTCCCCGCTGGCACCTTTGCTGTGGCAGCAAAAGCTGGACGTTTGTCTTTTTACCACCGGAGGGCGCCGAAAGTGAAAAAAGGCGCTTTTGAGGATAGAGTCCGCAGGAAAGCAGAGAGGGCCAAATTGTCTGTGGCATTTGAAAGGGTTCCAGGAGGCAGTGAGAACCAGCATTACTTTTCCCCGCTGGCACCTTTGCTGTGGCAGCAAAAGCTGGACGTTTGTCTTTTTTGCTCCGGAGGCTGCCGAAAGCGAAAACAGGTGCTTTTGAGGATGGAGTCCGCAGGAAAGCAGAGAGGGCCAAATTGTCTGGGGCATTTGAAAGGGTTCCAGGAGGCAGTGAGAACCAGCATTACTTTTCCCCGCTGGCACCTTTGCTGTGGCAGCAAAAGCTGGACGTTTGTCTTTTTTGCTCCGGAGGCTGCCGAAAGCGAAAACAGGTGCTTTTGAGGATGGAGTCCGCAGGAAAGCAGAGAGGGCCAAATTGTCTGTGGCATTTGAAAGGGTTCCAGGAGGCAGTGAGAACCAGCATTACTTTTCCCCGCTGGCACCTTTGCTGCGGCAGCAAAAGCTGGACGTTTGTCTTTTTACCACCGGAGGGCGCCGAAAGTGAAAAAAGGCGCTTTTGAGGATAGAGTCCGCAGGAAAGCAGAGAGGGCCAAATTGTCTGTGGCATTTGAAAGGGTTCCAGGAGGCAGTGAGAACCAGCATTACTTTTCCCCGCTGGCACCTTTGCTGTGGCAGCAAAAGCTGGACGTTTGTCTTTTTTGCTCCGGAGGCTGCCGAAAGCGAAAACAGGTGCTTTTGAGGATGGAGTCCGCAGGAAAGCAGAGAGGGCCAAATTGTCTGTGGCATTTGAAAGGGTTCCAGGAGGCAGTGAGAACCAGCATTACTTTTCCCCGCTGGCACCTTTGCTGTGGCAGCAAAAGCTGGACGTTTGTCTTTTTTGCTCCGGAGGCTGCCGAAAGTGAAAACAGGTGCTTTTGAGGATGGAGTCCGCAGGAAAGCAGAGAGGGCCAAATTGTCTGTGGCATTTGAAGAGGTTCCAGGAGGCAGTGAGAACCAGCATTACTTTTCCCCGCTGGCACCTTTGCTGTGGCAGCAAAAGCTGGACGTTTGTCTTTTTTGCTCCGGAGGCTGCCGAAAGCGAAAACAGGTGCTTTTGAGGATGGAGTCCGCAGGAAAGCAGAGAGGGCCAAATTGTCTGTGGCATTTGAAAGGGTTCCAGGAGGCAGTGAGAACCAGCATTACTTTTCCCCGCTGGCACCTTTGCTGTGGCAGCAAAAGCTGGACGTTTGTCTTTTTTGCTCCGGAGGCTGCCGAAAGCGAAAACAGGTGCTTTTGAGGATGGAGTCCGCAGCAAAGCAGAGAGGGCCAAATTGTCTGTGGCATTTGAAAGGGTTCCAGGAGGCAGTGAGAACCAGCATTACTTTTCCCCGCTGGCACCTTTGCTGTGGCAGCAAAAGCTGGACGTTTGTCTTTTTTGCTCCGGAGGCTGCCGAAAGCGAAAACAGCTGCCTTTGAGGATGGAGTCCGCAGCAAAGCAGAGAGGGCCAAATTGTCTGTGGCATTTGAAAGGGTTCCAGGAGGCAGTGAGAACCAGCATTACTTTTCCCCGCTGGCACCTTTGCTGTGGCAGCAAAAGCTGGACGTTTGTCTTTTTTGCTCCGGAGGCTGCCGAAAGCGAAAACAGGTGCTTTTGAGGATGGAGTCCGCAGGAAAGCAGAGAGGGCCAAATTGTCTGTGGCATTTGAAAGGGTTCCAGGAGGCAGTGAGAACCAGCATTACTTTTCCCCGCTGGCACCTTTGCTGTGGCAGCAAAAGCTGGACGTTTGTCTTTTTTGCAATGGAGGCTGCCGAAAGCGAAAACAGCTGCTTTTGAGGATGGAGTCCGCAGGAAAGCAGAGAGGGCCAAATTGTCTGTGGCATTTGAAAGGGTTCCAGGAGGCAGTGAGAACCAGCATTACTTTTCCCCGCTGGCACCTTTGCTGTGGCAGCAAAAGCTGGACGTTTGTCTTTTTTGCTCCGGAGGCTGCCGAAAGCGAAAACAGGTGCTTTTGAGGATGGAGTCCGCAGGAAAGCAGAGAGGGCCAAATTGTCTGGGGCATTTGAAAGGGTTCCAGGAGGCAGTGAGAACCAGCATTACTTTTCCCCGCTGGCACCTTTGCTGTGGCAGCAAAAGCTGGACGTTTGTCTTTTTTGCTCCGGAGGCTGCCGAAAGCGAAAATAGGTGCTTTTGAGGATGGAGTCCGCAGGAAAGCAGAGAGGGCCAAATTGTCTGGGGCATTTGAAGAGGTTCCAGGAGGCAGTGAGAACCAGCATTACTTTTCCCCGCTGGCACCTTTGCTGTGGCAGCAAAAGCTGGACGTTTGTCTTTTTTGCTCCGGAGGCTGCCGAAAGTGAAAACAGGTGCTTTTGAGGATGGAGTCCGCAGGAAAGCAGAGAGGGCCAAATTGTCTGTGGCATTTGAAAGTGTTAGAGGAGGCAGTGAGAACCAGCATTACTTTTCCCCGCTGGCACCTTTGCTGTGGCAGCAAAAGCTGGACGTTTGTCTTTTTTGCTCCGGAGGCTGCCGAAAGCGAAAACAGGTGCTTTTGAGGATGGAGTCCACAGGAAAGCAGAGAGGGCCAAATTGTCTGTGGCATTTGAAAGGGTTCCAGGAGGCAGTGAGAACCAGCATTACTTTTCCCCGCTGGCACCTTTGCTGTGGCAGCAAAAGCTGGACGTTTGTCTTTTTTGCTCCGGAGGCTGCCGAAAGCGAAAATAGGTGCTTTTGAGGATGGAGTCCGCAGGAAAGCAGAGAAGGCCAAATTGTCTGTGGCATTTGACAGAGTTCCAGGAGGCAGTGAGAACCAGCATTACTTTTCCCCGCTGGCACCTTTGCTGTGGCAGCAAAAGCTGGACGTTTGTCTTTTTACCACCGGAGGGCGCCGAAAGTGAAAAAAGGCGCTTTTGAGGATGGAGTCCGCAGGAAAGCAGAGAGGGCCAAATTGTCAGGGGCATTTGAAAGGGTTCCAGGAGGCAGTGAGAACCAGCATTACTTTTCCCCGCTGGCACCTTTGCTGTGGCAGCAAAAGCTGGACGTTTGTCTTTTTTGCTCCGGAGGCTGCCGAAAGCGAAAACAGGTGCTTTTGAGGATGGAGTCCGCAGGAAAGCAGAGGGGGCCAAATTGTCTGGGGCATTTGAAAGGGTTCCAGGAGGCAGTGAGAACCAGCATTACTTTTCCCCGCTGGCACCTTTGCTGTGGCAGCAAAAGCTGGACGTTTGTCTTTTTTGCTCCGGAGGCTGCCGAAAGCGAAAACAGGTGCTTTTGAGGATGGAGTCCGCAGGAAAGCATAGAGGGCCAAATTGTCTGTGGCATTTGAAAGGGTTCCAGGAGGCAGTGAGAACCAGCATTACTTTTCCACGCTGGCACCTTTGCTGCGGCAGCAAAAGCTGGACGTTTGTCTTTTTACCACCGGAGGGCGCCGAAAGTGAAAAAAGGCGCTTTTGAGGATGGAGTCCGCAGGAAAGCAGAGAGGGCCAAATTGTCTGTGGCATTTGAAAGGGTTCCAGGAGGCAGTGAGAACCAGCATTACTTTTCCCCGCTGGCACCTTTGCTGTGGCAGCAAAAGCTGGACGTTTGTCTTTTTTGCAATGGAGGCTGCCGAAAGCGAAAACAGGTGCTTTTGAGGATGGAGTCCGCAGGAAAGCAGAGAGGGCCAAATTGTCTGTGGCATTTGAAAGGGTTCCAGGAGGCAGTGAGAACCAGCATTACTTTTCCCCGCTGGCACCTTTGCTGTGGCAGCAAAAGCTGGACGTTTGTCTTTTTTGCTCCGGAGGCTGCCGAAAGTGAAAACAGGTGCTTTTGAGGATGGAGTCCGCAGGAAAGCAGAGAGGGCCAAATTGTCTGTGGCATTTGAAGAGGTTCCAGGAGGCAGTGAGAACCAGCATTACTTTTCCCCGCTGGCACCTTTGCTGTGGCAGCAAAAGCTGGACGTTTGTCTTTTTTGCTCCGGAGGCTGCCGAAAGCGAAAACAGGTGCTTTTGAGGATGGAGTCCGCAGGAAAGCAGAGAGGGCCAAATTGTCTGTGGCATTTGAAAGGGTTCCAGGAGGCAGTGAGAACCAGCATTACTTTTCCCCGCTGGCACCTTTGCTGTGGCAGCAAAAGCTGGACGTTTGTCTTTTTTGCTCCGGAGGCTGCCGAAAGCGAAAACAGGTGCTTTTGAGGATGGAGTCCACAGGAAAGCAGAAAGGGCCAAATTGTCTGTGGCATTTGAAAGGGTTCCAGGAGGCAGTGAGAACCAGCATTACTTTTCCCCGCTGGCACCTTTGCTGTGGCAGCAAAAGCTGGACGTTTGTCTTTTTTGCTCCGGAGGCTGCCGAAAGCGAAAACAGGTGCTTTTGAGGATGGAGTCCGCAGGAAAGCAGAGAGGGCCAAATTGTCTGGGGCATTTGAAAGGGTTCCAGGAGGCAGTGAGAACCAGCATTACTTTTCCCCGCTGGCACCTTTGCTGTGGCAGCAAAAGCTGGACGTTTGTCTTTTTTGCTCCGGAGGTTGCCAAAAGCGAAAACAGGTGCTTTTGAGGATGGAGTCCGCAGGAAAGCAGAGAGGGCCAAATTGTCTGGGGCATTTGAAGAGGTTCCAGGAGGCAGTGAGAACCAGCATTACTTTTCCCCGCTGGCACCTTTGCTGTGGCAGCAAAAGCTGGACGTTTGTCTTTTTTGCTCCGGAGGCTGCCGAAAGCGAAAACAGGTGCTTTTGAGGATGGAGTCCGCAGGAAAGCAGAGAGGGCCAAATTGTCTGTGGCATTTGAAAGGGTTCCAGGAGGCAGTGAGAACCAGCATTACTTTTCCCCGCTGGCACCTTTGCTGTGGCAGCAAAAGCTGGACGTTTGTATTTTTTGCAATGGAGGCTGCCGAAAGCGAAAACAGGTGCTTTTGAGGATGGAGTCCGTAGGAAAGCAGAGAAGGCCAAATTGTCTGTGGCATTTGAAAGGGTTCCAGGAGGCAGTGAGAACCAGCATTACTTTTCCCCGCTGGCACCTTTGCTGTGGCAGCAAAAGCTGGACGTTTGTCTTTTTTGCTCCGGAGGCTGCCGAAAGCGAAAAGAGGTGCTTTTGAGGATGGAGTCCGCAGGAAAGCAGAGAGGGCCAAATTGTCTGTGGCATTTGAAAGTGTTAGAGGAGGCAGTGAGAACCAGCATTACTTTTCCCCGCTGGCACCTTTGCTGTGGCAGCAAAAGCTGGACGTTTGTCTTTTTTGCTCCGGAGGCTGCCGAAAGCGAAAACAGGTGCTTTTGAGGATGGAGTCCACAGGAAAGCAGAGAGGGCCAAATTGTCTGTGGCATTTGAAAGGGTTCCAGGAGGCAGTGAGAACCAGCATTACTTTTCCCAGCTGGCACCTTTGCTGTGGCAGCAAAAGCTGGACGTTTGTCTTTTTTGCTCCGGAGGCTGCCGAAAGCGAAAATAGGTGCTTTTGAGGATGGAGTCCGCAGGAAAGCAGAGAAGGCCAAATTGTCTGTGGCATTTGAAAGAGTTCCAGGAGGCAGTGAGAACCAGCATTACTTTTCCCCGCTGGCACCTTTGCTGTGGCAGCAAAAGCTGGACGTTTGTCTTTTTACCACCGGAGGGCGCCGAAAGTGAAAAAAGGCGCTTTTGAGGATGGAGTCCGCAGGAAAGCAGAGAGGGCCAAATTGTCAGGGGCATTTGAAAGGGTTCCAGGAGGCAGTGAGAACCAGCATTACTTTTCCCCGCTGGCACCTTTGCTGTGGCAGCAAAAGCTGGACGTTTGTCTTTTTTGCTCCGGAGGCTGCCGAAAGCGAAAACAGGTGCTTTTGAGGATGGAGTCCGCAGGAAAGCAGAGAGGGCCAAATTGTCTGGGGCATTTGAAAGGGTTCCAGGAGGCAGTGAGAACCAGCATTACTTTTCCCCGCTGGCACCTTTGCTGTGGCAGCAAAAGCTGGACGTTTGTCTTTTTTGCTCCGGAGGCTGCCGAAAGCGAAAACAGGTGCTTTTGAGGATGGAGTCCGCAGGAAAGCATAGAGGGCCAAATTGTCTGTGGCATTTGAAAGGGTTCCAGGAGGCAGTGAGAACCAGCATTACTTTTCCACGCTGGCACCTTTGCTGCGGCAGCAAAAGCTGGACGTTTGTCTTTTTACCACCGGAGGGCGCCGAAAGTGAAAAAAGGCGCTTTTGAGGATGGAGTCCGCAGGAAAGCAGAGAGGGCCAAATTGTCTGTGGCATTTGAAAGGGTTCCAGGAGGCAGTGAGAACCAGCATTACTTTTCCCCGCTGGCACCTTTGCTGTGGCAGCAAAAGCTGGACGTTTGTCTTTTTTGCAATGGAGGCTGCCGAAAGCGAAAACAGGTGCTTTTGAGGATGGAGTCCGCAGGAAAGCAGAGAGGGCCAAATTGTCTGTGGCATTTGAAAGGGTTCCAGGAGGCAGTGAGAACCAGCATTACTTTTCCCCGCTGGCACCTTTGCTGTGGCAGCAAAAGCTGGACGTTTGTCTTTTTTGCTCCGGAGGCTGCCGAAAGTGAAAACAGGTGCTTTTGAGGATGGAGTCCGCAGGAAAGCAGAGAGGGCCAAATTGTCTGTGGCATTTGAAGAGGTTCCAGGAGGCAGTGAGAACCAGCATTACTTTTCCCCGCTGGCACCTTTGCTGTGGCAGCAAAAGCTGGACGTTTGTCTTTTTTGCTCCGGAGGCTGCCGAAAGCGAAAACAGGTGCTTTTGAGGATGGAGTCCGCAGGAAAGCAGAGAGGGCCAAATTGTCTGTGGCATTTGAAAGGGTTCCAGGAGGCAGTGAGAACCAGCATTACTTTTCCCCGCTGGCACCTTTGCTGTGGCAGCAAAAGCTGGACGTTTGTCTTTTTTGCTCCGGAGGCTGCCGAAAGCGAAAACAGGTGCTTTTGAGGATGGAGTCCGCAGGAAAGCATAGAGGGCCAAATTGTCTGTGGCATTTGAAAGGGTTCCAGGAGGCAGTGAGAACCAGCATTACTTTTCCACGCTGGCACCTTTGCTGCGGCAGCAAAAGCTGGACGTTTGTCTTTTTACCACCGGAGGGCGCCGAAAGTGAAAAAAGGCGCTTTTGAGGATGGAGTCCGCAGGAAAGCAGAGAGGGCCAAATTGTCTGTGGCATTTGAAAGGGTTCCAGGAGGCAGTGAGAACCAGCATTACTTTTCCCCGCTGGCACCTTTGCTGTGGCAGCAAAAGCTGGACGTTTGTCTTTTTTGCAATGGAGGCTGCCGAAAGCGAAAACAGGTGCTTTTGAGGATGGAGTCCGCAGGAAAGCAGAGAGGGCCAAATTGTCTGTGGCATTTGAAAGGGTTCCAGGAGGCAGTGAGAACCAGCATTACTTTTCCCCGCTGGCACCTTTGCTGTGGCAGCAAAAGCTGGACGTTTGTCTTTTTTGCTCCGGAGGCTGCCGAAAGTGAAAACAGGTGCTTTTGAGGATGGAGTCCGCAGGAAAGCAGAGAGGGCCAAATTGTCTGTGGCATTTGAAGAGGTTCCAGGAGGCAGTGAGAACCAGCATTACTTTTCCCCGCTGGCACCTTTGCTGTGGCAGCAAAAGCTGGACGTTTGTCTTTTTTGCTCCGGAGGCTGCCGAAAGCGAAAACAGGTGCTTTTGAGGATGGAGTCCGCAGGAAAGCAGAGAGGGCCAAATTGTCTGTGGCATTTGAAAGGGTTCCAGGAGGCAGTGAGAACCAGCATTACTTTTCCCCGCTGGCACCTTTGCTGTGGCAGCAAAAGCTGGACGTTTGTCTTTTTTGCTCCGGAGGCTGCCGAAAGCGAAAACAGGTGCTTTTGAGGATGGAGTCCACAGGAAAGCAGAAAGGGCCAAATTGTCTGTGGCATTTGAAAGGGTTCCAGGAGGCAGTGAGAACCAGCATTACTTTTCCCCGCTGGCACCTTTGCTGTGGCAGCAAAAGCTGGACGTTTGTCTTTTTTGCTCCGGAGGCTGCCGAAAGCGAAAACAGGTGCTTTTGAGGATGGAGTCCGCAGGAAAGCAGAGAGGGCCAAATTGTCTGTGGCATTTGAAAGGGTTCCAGGAGGCAGTGAGAACCAGCATTACTTTTCCCCGCTGGCACCTTTGCTGTGGCAGCAAAAGCTGGACGTTTGTCTTTTTTGCTCCGGAGGTTGCCAAAAGCGAAAACAGGTGCTTTTGAGGATGGAGTCCGCAGGAAAGCAGAGAGGGCCAAATTGTCTGGGGCATTTGAAGAGGTTCCAGGAGGCAGTGAGAACCAGCATTACTTTTCCCCGCTGGCACCTTTGCTGTGGCAGCAAAAGCTGGACGTTTGTCTTTTTTGCTCCGGAGGCTGCCGAAAGCGAAAACAGCTGCTTTTGAGGATGGAGTCCGCAGGAAAGCAGAGAGGGCCAAATTGTCTGTGGCATTTGAAAGTGTTAGAGGAGGCAGTGAGAACCAGCATTACTTTTCCCCGCTGGCACCTTTGCTGTGGCAGCAAAAGCTGGACGTTTGTCTTTTTTGCTCCGGAGGCTGCCGAAAGCGAAAACAGGTGCTTTTGAGGATGGAGTCCACAGGAAAGCAGAGAGGGCCAAATTGTCTGTGGCATTTGAAAGGGTTCCAGGAGGCAGTGAGAACCAGCATTACTTTTCCCCGCTGGCACCTTTGCTGTGGCAGCAAAAGCTGGACGTTTGTCTTTTTTGCTCCGGAGGCTGCCGAAAGCGAAAACAGGTGCTTTTGAGGATGGAGTCCGCAGGAAAGCAGAGAAGGCCAAATTGTCTGTGGCATTTGAAAGAGTTCCAGGAGGCAGTGAGAACCAGCATTACTTTTCCCCGCTGGCACCTTTGCTGTGGCAGCAAAAGCTGGACGTTTGTCTTTTTACCACCGGAGGGCGCCGAAAGTGAAAAAAGGCGCTTTTGAGGATGGAGTCCGCAGGAAAGCAGAGAGGGCCAAATTGTCTGTGGCATTTGAAAGGGTTCCAGGAGGCAGTGAGAACCAGCATTACTTTTCCCCGCTGGCACCTTTGCTGTGGCAGCAAAAGCTGGACGTTTGTCTTTTTTGCAATGGAGGCTGCCGAAAGCGAAAACAGGTGCTTTTGAGGATGGAGTCCGCAGGAAAGCAGAGAGGGCCAAATTGTCTGTGGCATTTGAAAGGGTTCCAGGAGGCAGTGAGAACCAGCATTACTTTTCCCCGCTGGCACCTTTGCTGTGGCAGCAAAAGCTGGACGTTTGTCTTTTTTGCTCCGGAGGCTGCCGAAAGTGAAAACAGGTGCTTTTGAGGATGGAGTCCGCAGGAAAGCAGAGAGGGCCAAATTGTCTGTGGCATTTGAAGAGGTTCCAGGAGGCAGTGAGAACCAGCATTACTTTTCCCCGCTGGCACCTTTGCTGTGGCAGCAAAAGCTGGACGTTTGTCTTTTTTGCTCCGGAGGCTGCCGAAAGCGAAAACAGGTGCTTTTGAGGATGGAGTCCGCAGGAAAGCAGAGAGGGCCAAATTGTCTGTGGCATTTGAAAGGGTTCCAGGAGGCAGTGAGAACCAGCATTACTTTTCCCCGCTGGCACCTTTGCTGTGGCAGCAAAAGCTGGACGTTTGTCTTTTTTGCTCCGGAGGCTGCCGAAAGCGAAAACAGGTGCTTTTGAGGATGGAGTCCACAGGAAAGCAGAAAGGGCCAAATTGTCTGTGGCATTTGAAAGGGTTCCAGGAGGCAGTGAGAACCAGCATTACTTTTCCCCGCTGGCACCTTTGCTGTGGCAGCAAAAGCTGGACGTTTGTCTTTTTTGCTCCGGAGGCTGCCGAAAGCGAAAACAGGTGCTTTTGAGGATGGAGTCCGCAGGAAAGCAGAGAGGGCCAAATTGTCTGGGGCATTTGAAGAGGTTCCAGGAGGCAGTGAGAACCAGCATTACTTTTCCCCGCTGGCACCTTTGCTGTGGCAGCAAAAGCTGGACGTTTGTCTTTTTTGCTCCGGAGGCTGCCGAAAGCGAAAACAGCTGCTTTTGAGGATGGAGTCCGCAGGAAAGCAGAGAGGGCCAAATTGTCTGTGGCATTTGAAAGGGTTCCAGGAGGCAGTGAGAACCAGCATTACTTTTCCCCGCTGGCACCTTTGCTGTGGCAGCAAAAGCTGGACGTTTGTATTTTTTGCAATGGAGGCTGCCGAAAGCGAAAACAGGTGCTTTTGAGGATGGAGTCCGCAGGAAAGCAGAGAAGGCCAAATTGTCTGTGGCATTTGAAAGGGTTCCAGGAGGCAGTGAGAACCAGCATTACTTTTCCCCGCTGGCACCTTTGCTGTGGCAGCAAAAGCTGGACGTTTGTCTTTTTTGCTCCGGAGGCTGCCGAAAGCGAAAAGAGGTGCTTTTGAGGATGGAGTCCGCAGGAAAGCAGAGAGGGCCAAATTGTCTGTGGCATTTGAAAGGGTTCCAGGAGGCAGTGAGAACCAGCATTACTTTTCCCCGCTGGCACCTTTGCTGTGGCAGCAAAAGCTGGACGTTTGTCTTTTTTGCTCCGGACGCTGCCGAAAGCGAAAACAGGTGCTTTTGAGGATGGAGTCCGCAGGAAAGCAGAGAGGGCCAAATTGTCTGGGGCATTTGAAAGGGTTCCAGGAGGCAGTGAGAACCAGCATTACTTTTCCCCGCTGGCACCTTTGCTGTGGCAGCAAAAGCTGGACGTTTGTCTTTTTTGCTCCGGAGGCTGCCGAAAGCGAAAACAGGTGCTTTTGAGGATGGAGTCCGCAGGAAAGCAGAGAGGGCCAAATTGTCTGTGGCATTTGAAAGGGTTCCAGGAGGCAGTGAGAACCAGCATTACTTTTCCCCGCTGGCACCTTTGCTGTGGCAGCAAAAGCTGGACGTTTGTCTTTTTTGCAATGGAGGCTGCCGAAAGCGAAAACAGGTGCTTTTGAGGATGGAGTCCGCAGGAAAGCAGAGAGGGCCAAATTGTCTGTGGCATTTGAAAGAGTTCCAGGAGGCAGTGAGAACCAGCATCACTTTTCCCCGCTGGCACCTTTGCTGTGGCAGCAAAAGCTGGACGTTTGTCTTTTTTGCTCCGGAGGCTGCCGAAAGCGAAAACAGGTGCTTTTGAGGATGGAGTCCGCAGGAAAGCAGAGAGGGCCAAATTGTCTGGGGCATTTGAAAGGGTTCCAGGATACAGTGAGAACCAGCATTACTTTTCCCCGCTGGCACCTTTGCTGTGGCAGCAAAAGCTGGACGTTTGTCTTTTTTGCTCCGGAGGCTGCCGAAAGCGAAAACAGGTGCTTTTGAGGATGGAGTCCGCAGGAAAGCAGAGAGGGCCAAATTGTCTGTGGCATTTGAAAGGGTTCCAGGAGGCAGTGAGAACCAGCATTACTTTTCCACGCTGGCACCTTTGCTGCGGCAGCAAAAGCTGGACGTTTGTCTTTTTACCACCGGAGGGCGCCGAAAGTGAAAAAAGGCGCTTTTGAGGATGGAGTCCGCAGGAAAGCAGAGAGGACCAAATTGTCTGTGGCATTTGAAAGGGTTCCAGGAGGCAGTGAGAACCAGCATTACTTTTCCCCGCTGGCACCTTTGCTGTGGCAGCAAAAGCTGGACGTTTGTCTTTTTTGCTCCGGAGGCTGCCGAAAGCGAAAACAGGTGCTTTTGAGGATGGAGTCCGCAGGAAAGCAGAGAGGGCCAAATTGTCTGTGGCATTTGAAAGGGTTCCAGGAGGCAGTGAGAACCAGCATTACTTTTCCCCGCTGGCACCTTTGCTGTGGCAGCAAAAGCTGGACGTTTGTCTTTTTTGCTCCGGAGGCTGCCGAAAGCGAAAACAGGTGCTTTTGAGGATGGAGTCCGCAGGAAAGCAGAGAGGGCCAAATTGTCTGTGGCATTTGAAGAGGTTCCAGGAGGCAGTGAGAACCAGCATTACTTTTCCCCGCTGGCACCTTTGCTGTGGCAGCAAAAGCTGGACGTTTGTCTTTTTTGCTCCGGAGGCTGCCGAAAGCGAAAACAGGTGCTTTTGAGGATGGAGTCCGCAGGAAAGCAGAGAGGGCCAAATTGTCTGTGGCATTTGAAAGGGTTCCAGGAGGCAGTGAGAACCAGCATTACTTTTCCCCGCTGGCACCTTTGCTGTGGCAGCAAAAGCTGGACGTTTGTCTTTTTTGCTCCGGAGGTTGCCAAAAGCGAAAACAGGTGCTTTTGAGGATGGAGTCCGCAGGAAAGCAGAGAGGGCCAAATTGTCTGGGGCATTTGAAGAGGTTCCAGGAGGCAGTGAGAACAAGCATTACTTTTCCCCGCTGGCACCTTTGCTGTGGCAGCAAAATGGACGTTTGTCTTTTTTTGCTCCGGAGGCTGCCGAAAGCGAAAACAGGTGCTTTTGAGGGATGGAGTCCGCAGGAAAGCAGAGAGGGCCAAATTGTCTGTGGCATTTGAAAGGGTTCCAGGAGGCAGTGAGAACCAGCATTACTTTTCCCCGCTGGCACCTTTGCTGTGGCAGCAAAAGCTGGACGTTTGTCTTTTTTGCTCCGGAGGTTGCCAAAAGCGAAAACAGGTGCTTTTGAGGATGGAGTCCGCAGGAAAGCAGAGAGGGCCAAATTGTCTGGGGCATTTGAAGAGGTTCCAGGAGGCAGTGAGAACAAGCATTACTTTTCCCCGCTGGCACCTTTGCTGTGGCAGCAAAAGCTGGACGTTTGTCTTTTTTGCTCCGGAGGCTGCCGAAAGCGAAAACAGGTGCTTTTGAGGATGGAGTCCGCAGGAAAGCAGAGAGGGCCAAATTGTCTGTGGCATTTGAAAGGGTTCCAGGAGGCAGTGAGAACCAGCATTACTTTTCCCCGCTGGCACCTTTGCTGTGGCAGCAAAAGCTGGACGTTTGTCTTTTTTGCTCCGGAGAGCGCCGAAAGGGAAAATAGGTTCTTTTGAGGATGGAGTCCGCAGGAAAGCAGAGAGGGCCAAATTGTCTGTGGCATTTGAAAGGGTTCCAGGAGGCAGTGAGAACCAGCATTACTTTTCCCCGCTGGCACCTTTGCTGTGGCAGCAAAAGCTGGACGTTTGTCTTTTTTGCTCCGGAGGCTGCCGAAAGCGAAAACAGGTGCTTTTGAGGATGGAGTCCACAGGAAAGCAGAGAGGGCCAAATTGTCTGGGGCATTTGAAGAGGTTCCAGGAGGCAGTGAGAACCAGCATTACTTTTCCCCGCTGGCACCTTTGCTGTGGCAGCAAAAGCTGGACGTTTGTCTTTTTTGCTCCGGAGGCTGCCGAAAGCGAAAACAGGTGCTTTTGAGGATGGAGTCCGCAGGAAAGCAGAGAGGGCCAAATTGTCTGTGGCATTTGAAAGGGTTCCAGGAGGCAGTGAGAACCAGCATTACTTTTCCACGCTGGCACCTTTGCTGCGGCAGCAAAAGCTGGACGTTTGTCTTTTTACCACCGGAGGGCGCCGAAAGTGAAAAAAGGCGCTTTTGAGGATGGAGTCCGCAGGAAAGCAGAGAGGGCCAAATTGTCTGTGGCATTTGAAAGGGTTCCAGGAGGCAGTGAGAACCAGCATTACTTTTCCCCGCTGGCACCTTTGCTGTGGCAGCAAAAGCTGGACGTTTGTCTTTTTTGCTCCGGAGGCTGCCGAAAGCGAAAACAGGTGCTTTTGAGGATGGAGTCCGCAGGAAAGCAGAGAGGGCCAAATTGTCTGTGGCATTTGAAAGGGTTCCAGGAGGCAGTGAGAACCAGCATTACTTTTCCCCGCTGGCACCTTTGCTGTGGCAGCAAAAGCTGGACGTTTGTCTTTTTTGCTCCGGAGGCTGCCGAAAGTGAAAACAGGTGCTTTTGAGGATGGAGTCCGCAGGAAAGCAGAGAGGGCCAAATTGTCTGTGGCATTTGAAGAGGTTCCAGGAGGCAGTGAGAACCAGCATTACTTTTCCCCGCTGGCACCTTTGCTGTGGCAGCAAAAGCTGGACGTTTGTCTTTTTTGCTCCGGAGGCTGCCGAAAGCGAAAACAGGTGCTTTTGAGGATGGAGTCCGCAGGAAAGCAGAGAGGGCCAAATTGTCTGTGGCATTTGAAAGGGTTCCAGGAGGCAGTGAGAACCAGCATTACTTTTCCCCGCTGGCACCTTTGCTGTGGCAGCAAAAGCTGGACGTTTGTCTTTTTTGCTCCGGAGGTTGCCAAAAGCGAAAACAGGTGCTTTTGAGGATGGAGTCCGCAGGAAAGCAGAGAGGGCCAAATTGTCTGGGGCATTTGAAGAGGTTCCAGGAGGCAGTGAGAACAAGCATTACTTTTCCCCGCTGGCACCTTTGCTGTGGCAGCAAAAGCTGGACGTTTGTCTTTTTTGCTCCGGAGGCTGCCGAAAGCGAAAACAGGTGCTTTTGAGGATGGAGTCCGCAGGAAAGCAGAGAGGGCCAAATTGTCTGTGGCATTTGAAAGGGTTCCAGGAGGCAGTGAGAACCAGCATTACTTTTCCCCGCTGGCACCTTTGCTGTGGCAGCAAAAGCTGGACGTTTGTCTTTTTTGCTCCGGAGAGCGCCGAAAGGGAAAATAGGTTCTTTTGAGGATGGAGTCCGCAGGAAAGCAGAGAGGGCCAAATTGTCTGTGGCATTTGAAAGGGTTCCAGGAGGCAGTGAGAACCAGCATTACTTTTCCCCGCTGGCACCTTTGCTGTGGCAGCAAAAGCTGGACGTTTGTCTTTTTTGCTCCGGAGGCTGCCGAAAGCGAAAACAGGTGCTTTTGAGGATGGAGTCCACAGGAAAGCAGAGAGGGCCAAATTGTCTGGGGCATTTGAAGAGGTTCCAGGAGGCAGTGAGAACCAGCATTACTTTTCCCCGCTGGCACCTTTGCTGTGGCAGCAAAAGCTGGACGTTTGTCTTTTTTGCTCCGGAGGCTGCCGAAAGCGAAAACAGGTGCTTTTGAGGATGGAGTCCGCAGGAAAGCAGAGAGGGCCAAATTGTCTGTGGCATTTGAAAGGGTTCCAGGAGGCAGTGAGAACCAGCATTACTTTTCCCCGCTGGCACCTTTGCTGTGGCAGCAAAAGCTGGACATTTGTCTTTTTTGCAATGGAGGCTGCCGAAAGCGAAAACAGGTGCTTTTGAGGATGGAGTCCGCAGGAAAGCAGAGAAGGCCAAATTGTCTGTGGCATTTGAAAGGGTTCCAGGAGGCAGTGAGAACCAGCATTACTTTTCCACGCTGGCACCTTTGCTGTGGCAGCAAAAGCTGGACGTTTGTCTTTTTTGCTCCGGAGGCTGCCGAAAGCGAAAACAGGTGCTTTTGAGGATGGAGTCCGCAGGAAAGCAGAGAGGGCCAAATTGTCTGTGGCATTTGAAAGGGTTCCAGGAGGCAGTGAGAACCAGCATTACTTTTCCCCGCTGGCACCTTTGCTGTGGCAGCAAAAGCTGGACGTTTGTCTTTTTTGCTCCGGAGGCTGCCGAAAGCGAAAACAGGTGCTTTTGAGGATGGAGTCCGCAGGAAAGCAGAGAGGGCCAAATTGTCTGGGGCATTTGAAAGGGTTCCAGGAGGCAGTGAGAACCAGCATTACTTTTCCCCGCTGGCACCTTTGCTGTGGCAGCAAAAGCTGGACGTTTGTCTTTTTTGCTCCGGAGGCTGCCGAAAGCGAAAACAGGTGCTTTTGAGGATGGAGTCCGCAGGAAAGCAGAGAGGGCCAAATTGTCTGGGGCATTTGAAAGGGTTCCAGGAGGCAGTGAGAACCAGCATTACTTTTCCCCGCTGGCACCTTTGCTGTGGCAGCAAAAGCTGGACGTTTGTCTTTTTTGCTCCGGAGGCTGCCGAAAGCGAAAACAGGTGCTTTTGAGGATGGAGTCCGCAGGAAAGCAGAGAGGGCCAAATTGTCTGGGGCATTTGAAAGGGTTCCAGGAGGCAGTGAGAACCAGCATTACTTTTCCCCGCTGGCACCTTTGCTGTGGCAGCAAAAGCTGGACGTTTGTCTTTTTTGCTCCGGACGCTGCCGAAAGCGAAAACAGCTGCTTTTGAGGATGGAGTCCGCAGGAAAGCAGAGAGGGCCAAATTGTCTGGGGCATTTGAAAGGGTTCCAGGAGGCAGTGAGAACCAGCATTACTTTTCCCCGCTGGCACCTTTGCTGTGGCAGCAAAAGCTGGACGTTTGTCTTTTTTGCTCCGGAGGCTGCCGAAAGCGAAAATAGGTGCTTTTGAGGATGGAGTCCGCAGGAAAGCAGAGAGGGCCAAATTGTCTGTGGCATTTGAAAGAGTTCCAGGAGGCAGTGAGAACCAGCATCACTTTTCCCCGCTGGCACCTTTGCTGTGGCAGCAAAAGCTGGACGTTTGTCTTTTTACCACCGGAGGGCGCCGAAAGTGAAAAAAGGCGCTTTTGAGGATGGAGTCCGCAGGAAAGCAGAGAGGGCTTAATTGTCTGGGGCATTTGAAAGGGTTCAAGGAGGCAGTGAGAACCAGCATTACTTTTCCCCGCTGGCACCTTTGCTGTGGCAGCAAAAGCTGGACGTTTGTCTTTTTTGCTCCGGAGGCTGCCGAAAGCGAAAACAGGTGCTTTTGAGGATGGAGTCCGCAGGAAAGCAGAGAGGGCCAAATTGTCTGTGGCATTTGAAAGGGTTCCAGGAGGCAGTGAGAACCAGCATTACTTTTCCCTGCTGGCACCTTTGCTGTGGCAGCAAAAGCTGGACGTTTGTCTTTTTTGCTCCGGAGGCTGCCGAAAGCGAAAACAGGTGCTTTTGAGGATGGAGTCCACAGGAAAGCAGAGAGGGCCAAATTGTCTGTGGCATTTGAAAGGGTTCCAGGAGGCAGTGAGAACCAGCATTACTTTTCCCCGCTGGCACCTTTGCTGTGGCAGCAAAAGCTGGACGTTTGTCTTTTTTGCTCCGGAGGCTGCCGAAAGCGAAAACAGGTGCTTTTGAGGATGGAGTCCGCAGGAAAGCAGAGAGGGCCAAATTGTCTGTGGCATTTGAAAGGGTTCCAGGAGGCAGTGAGAACCAGCATTACTTTTCCCCGCTGGCACCTTTGCTGTGGCAGCAAAAGCTGGACGTTTGTCTTTTTTGCTCCGGAGGCTGCCGAAAGCGAAAACAGGTGCTTTTGAGGATGGAGTCCGCAGGAAAGCAGAGAGGGCCAAATTGTCTGTGGCATTTGAAAGGGTTCCAGGAGGCAGTGAGAACCAGCATTACTTTTCCCCGCTGGCACCTTTGCTGTGGCAGCAAAAGCTGGACGTTTGTCTTTTTTGCTCCGGAGGTTGCCAAAAGCGAAAACAGGTGCTTTTGAGGATGGAGTCCGCAGGAAAGCAGAGAGGGCCAAATTGTCTGGGGCATTTGAAGAGGTTCCAGGAGGCAGTGAGAACCAGCATTACTTTTCCCCGCTGGCACCTTTGCTGTGGCAGCAAAAGCTGGACGTTTGTCTTTTTTGCTCCGGAGGCTGCCGAAAGCGAAAACAGGTGCTTTTGAGGATGGAGTCCGCAGGAAAGCAGAGAGGGCCAAATTGTCTGTGGCATTTGAAAGGGTTCCAGGAGGCAGTGAGAACCAGCATTACTTTTCCCCGCTGGCACCTTTGCTGTGGCAGCAAAAGCTGGACGTTTGTCTTTTTTGCTCCGGAGGCTGCCGAAAGCGAAAACAGGTGCTTTTGAGGATGGAGTCCGCAGGAAAGCAGAGAGGGCCAAATTGTCTGTGGCATTTGAAAGGGTTCCAGGAGGCAGTGAGAACCAGCATTACTTTTCCCCGCTGGCACCTTTGCTGTGGCAGCAAAAGCTGGACGTTTGTCTTTTTTGCTCCGGAGGCTGCCGAAAGCGAAAAGAGGTGCTTTTGAGGATGGAGTCCGCAGGAAAGCAGAGAGGGCCAAATTGTCTGTGGCATTTGAAAGGGTTCCAGGAGGCAGTGAGAACCAGCATTACTTTTCCCCGCTGGCACCTTTGCTGTGGCAGCAAAAGCTGGACGTTTGTCTTTTTTTGCTCCGGAGGTTGCCGAAAGCGAAAACAGGTGCTTTTGAGGATGGAGTCCGCAGGAAAGCAGAGAGGGCCAAATTGTCTGTGGCATTTGAAAGGGTTCCAGGAGGCAGTGAGAACCAGCATTACTTTTCCACGCTGGCACCTTTGCTGTGGCAGCAAAAGCTGGACGTTTGTCTTTTTTGCTCCGGAGGTTGCCGAAAGCGAAAACAGGTGCTTTTGAGGATGGAGTCTGCAGGAAAGCAGAGAGGGCCAAAATGTCTGTGGCATTTGAAGAGGTTCCAGGAGGCAGTGAGAACCAGCATTACTTTTCCCCGCTGGCACGTTTGCTGTGGCAGCAAAAGCTGGACGTTTGTCTTTTTTGCTCCGGAGGCTGCCGAAAGCGAAAACAGGTGCTTTTGAGGATGGAGTCCGCAGGAAAGCAGAGAGGGCCAAATTGTCTGGGGCATTTGAAGGAGTT
The DNA here is from genome assembly GCF_965231255.1 of Vanellus vanellus. NCBI lineage: Eukaryota > Metazoa > Chordata > Aves > Charadriiformes > Charadriidae > Vanellus > Vanellus vanellus. The sequence goes on along the minus strand of NW_028127720.1, from coordinate 41,949 downwards.
CCAGGAGGCAGTGAGAACCAGCATTACTTTTCCCCGCTGGCACCTTTGCTGTGGCAGCAAAAGCTGGACGTTTGTCTTTTTTGCTCCGGAGGCTGCCGAAAGCGAAAACAGGTGCTTTTGAGGATGGAGTCCGCAGGAAAGCAGAGAGGGCAAATTGTCTGTGGCATTTGAAAGGGTTCCAGGAGGCAGTGAGAACCAGCATTACTTTTCCCCGCTGGCACCTTTGCTGTGGCAGCAAAAGCTGGACGTTTGTCTTTTTTGCTCCGGAGGGCGCCGAAAGGGAAAATAGGTTCTTTTGAGGATGGAGTCCGCAGGAAAGCAGAGAGGGCCAAATTGTCTGTGGCATTTGAAAGGGTTCCAGGAGGCAGTGAGAACCAGCATTACTTTTCCCCGCTGGCACCTTTGCTGTGGCAGCAAAAGCTGAACGTTTGTCTTTTTTGCTGCGGAGGCTGCCGAAAGCGAAAACAGGTGCTTTTGAGGATGGAGTCCGCAGGAAAGCAGAGAGGGCCAAATTGTCAGGGGCATTTGAAAGGGTTCCAGGAGGCAGTGAGAACCAGCATTACTTTTCCCCGCTGGCACCTTTGCTGTGGCAGCAAAAGCTGGACGTTTGTCTTTTTTGCTCCGGAGGCTGCCGAAAGCGAAAACAGGTGCTTTTGAGGATGGAGTCCGCAGGAAAGCAGAGAGGGCCAAATTGTCTGTGGCATTTGAAAGGGTTCCAGGAGGCAGTGAGAACCAGCATTACTTTTCCCCGCTGGCACCTTTGCTGTGGCAGCAAAAGCTGGACGTTTGTCTTTTTTGCTCCGGAGGCTGCCGAAAGCGAAAACAGGTGCTTTTGAGGATGGAGTCCGCAGGAAAGCAGAGAGGGCCAAATTGTCTGGGGCATTTGAAAGGGTTCCAGGAGGCAGTGAGAACCAGCATTACTTTTCCCCGCTGGCACCTTTGCTGTGGCAGCAAAAGCTGGACGTTTGTCTTTTTTGCTCCGGAGGCTGCCGAAAGCGAAAATAGGTGCTTTTGAGGATGGAGTCCGCAGGAAAGCAGAGAGGGCCAAATTGTCTGTGGCATTTGAAAGGGTTCCAGGAGGCAGTGAGAACCAGCATTACTTTTCCCCGCTGGCACCTTTGCTGTGGCAGCAAAAGCTGGACGTTTGTCTTTTTTGCTCCAGAGGTTGCCGAAAGCGAAAACAGGTGCTTTTGAGGATGGAGTCCGCAGGAAAGCAGAGAGGGCCAAATTGTCTGTGGCATTTGAAAGGGTTCCAGGAGGCAGTGAGAACCAGCATTACTTTTCCCCGCTGGCACCTTTGCTGTGGCAGCAAAAGCTGGACGTTTGTCTTTTTTGCTCCGGAGGTTGCCGAAAGCGAAAACAGGTGCTTTTGAGGATGGAGTCCGCAGGAAAGCAGAGAGGGCCAAAATGTCTGTGGCATTTGAAGAGGTTCCAGGAGGCAGTGAGAACCAGCATTACTTTTCCCCGCTGGCACGTTTGCTGTGGCAGCAAAAGCTGGACGTTTGTCTTTTTTGCTCCGGAGGCTGCCGAAAGCGAAAACAGGTGCTTTTGAGGATATAGTCCGCAGGAAAGCAGAGAGAGCCAAATTGTCTGTGGCATTTGAAGGAGTTCCAGGAGGCAGTGAGAACCAGCATTACTTTTCCCCGCTGGCACCTTTGCTGTGGCAGCAAAAGCTGGACGTTTGTCTTTTTTGCTCCGGAGGCTGCCGAAAGCGAAAACAGGTGCTTTTGAGGATGGAGTCCGCAGGAAAGCAGAGAGGGCAAATTGTCTGTGGCATTTGAAAGGGTTCCAGGAGGCAGTGAGAACCAGCATTACTTTTCCCCGCTGGCACCTTTGCTGTGGCAGCAAAAGCTGGACGTTTGTCTTTTTTGCTCCGGAGGGCGCCGAAAGGGAAAATAGGTTCTTTTGAGGATGGAGTCCGCAGGAAAGCAGAGAGGGCCAAATTGTCTGTGGCATTTGAAAGGGTTCCAGGAGGCAGTGAGAACCAGCATTACTTTTCCCCGCTGGCACCTTTGCTGTGGCAGCAAAAGCTGAACGTTTGTCTTTTTTGCTCCGGAGGCTGCCGAAAGCGAAAACAGGTGCTTTTGAGGATGGAGTCCGCAGGAAAGCAGAGAGGGCCAAATTGTCAGGGGCATTTGAAAGGGTTCCAGGAGGCAGTGAGAACCAGCATTACTTTTCCCCGCTGGCACCTTTGCTGTGGCAGCAAAAGCTGGACGTTTGTCTTTTTTGCTCCGGAGGCTGCCGAAAGCGAAAACAGGTGCTTTTGAGGATGGAGTCCGCAGGAAAGCAGAGAGGGCCAAATTGTCTGGGGCATTTGAAGAGGTTCCAGGAGGCAGTGAGAACCAGCATTACTTTTCCCCGCTGGCACCTTTGCTGTGGCAGCAAAAGCTGGACGTTTGTCTTTTTTGCTCCGGAGGCTGCCGAAAGCGAAAACAGGTGCTTTTGAGGATGGAGTCCGCAGGAAAGCAGAGAGGGCCAAATTTTCTGTGGCATTTGAAAGGGTTCCAGGAGGCAGTGAGAACCAGCATTACTTTTCCACGCTGGCACCTTTGCTGCGGCAGCAAAAGCTGGACGTTTGTCTTTTTACCACCGGAGGGCGCCGAAAGTGAAAAAAGGCGCTTTTGAGGATAGAGTCCGCAGGAAAGCAGAGAGGGCCAAATTGTCTGTGGCATTTGAAAGGGTTCCAGGAGGCAGTGAGAACCAGCATTACTTTTCCCCGCTGGCACCTTTGCTGTGGCAGCAAAAGCTGGACGTTTGTCTTTTTTGCTCCGGAGGTTGCCAAAAGCGAAAACAGGTGCTTTTGAGGATGGAGTCCGCAGGAAAGCAGAGAGGGCCAAATTGTCTGGGGCATTTGAAGAGGTTCCAGGAGGCAGTGAGAACCAGCATTACTTTTCCCCGCTGGCACCTTTGCTGTGGCAGCAAAAGCTGGACGTTTGTCTTTTTTGCTCCGGAGGCTGCCGAAAGCGAAAACAGGTGCTTTTGAGGATGGAGTCCGCAGGAAAGCAGAGAGGGCCAAATTGTCTGTGGCATTTGAAAGGGTTCCAGGAGGCAGTGAGAACCAGCATTACTTTTCCCCGCTGGCACCTTTGCTGTGGCAGCAAAAGCTGGACGTTTGTCTTTTTTGCTCCGGAGAGCGCCGAAAGGGAAAATAGGTTCTTTTGAGGATGGAGTCCGCAGGAAAGCAGAGAGGGCCAAATTGTCTGTGGCATTTGAAAGGGTTCCAGGAGGCAGTGAGAACCAGCATTACTTTTCCCCGCTGGCACCTTTGCTGTGGCAGCAAAAGCTGGACGTTTGTCTTTTTTGCTCCGGAGGCTGCCGAAAGCGAAAACAGGTGCTTTTGAGGATGGAGTCCGCAGGAAAGCAGAGAGGGCCAAATTGTCTGGGGCATTTGAAAGGGTTCCAGGAGGCAGTGAGAACCAGCATTACTTTTCCCCGCTGGCACCTTTGCTGTGGCAGCAAAAGCTGGACGTTTGTCTTTTTACCACCGGAGGGCGCCGAAAGTGAAAAAAGGCGCTTTTGAGGATAGAGTCCGCAGGAAAGCAGAGAGGGCCAAATTGTCAGGGGCATTTGAAAGGGTTCCAGGAGGCAGTGAGAACCAGCATTACTTTTCCCCGCTGGCACCTTTGCTGTGGCAGCAAAAGCTGGACGTTTGTCTTTTTTGCTCCGGAGGCTGCCGAAAGCGAAAACAGGTGCTTTTGAGGATGGAGTCCGCAGGAAAGCAGAGAGGGCCAAATTGTCTGTGGCATTTGAAAGGGTTCCAGGAGGCAGTGAGAACCAGCATTACTTTTCCCCGCTGGCACCTTTGCTGTGGCAGCAAAAGCTGGACGTTTGTCTTTTTTGCTCCGGAGGCTGCCGAAAGCGAAAACAGGTGCTTTTGAGGATGGAGTCCGCAGGAAAGCAGAGAGGGCCAAATTGTCTGTGGCATTTGAAAGGGTTCCAGGAGGCAGTGAGAACCAGCATTACTTTTCCCCGCTGGCACCTTTGCTGTGGCAGCAAAAGCTGGACGTTTGTCTTTTTTGCTCCGGAGGCTGCCGAAAGCGAAAACAGGTGCTTTTGAGGATGGAGTCCGCAGGAAAGCAGAGAGGGCCAAATTGTCTGTGGCATTTGAAAGGGTTCCAGGAGGCAGTGAGAACCAGCATTACTTTTCCCCGCTGGCACCTTTGCTGTGGCAGCAAAAGCTGGACGTTTGTCTTTTTTTGCTCCGGAGGTTGCCGAAAGCGAAAACAGGTGCTTTTGAGGATGGAGTCCGCAGGAAAGCAGAGAGGGCCAAATTGTCTGTGGCATTTGAAAGGGTTCCAGGAGGCAGTGAGAACCAGCATTACTTTTCCCCGCTGGCACCTTTGCTGTGGCAGCAAAAGCTGGACGTTTGTCTTTTTTGCTCCGGAGGTTGCCGAAAGCGAAAACAGGTGCTTTTGAGGATGGAGTCCGCAGGAAAGCAGAGAGGGCCAAATTGTCTGGGGCATTTGAAGAGGTTCCAGGAGGCAGTGAGAACCAGCATTACTTTTCCCCGCTGGCACCTTTGCTGTGGCAGCAAAAGCTGGACGTTTGTCTTTTTTGCTCCGGAGGCTGCCGAAAGCGAAAACAGGTGCTTTTGAGGATATAGTCCGCAGGAAAGCAGAGAGAGCCAAATTGTCTGTGGCATTTGAAGGAGTTCCAGGAGGCAGTGAGAACCAGCATTACTTTTCCCCGCTGGCACCTTTGCTGTGGCAGCAAAAGCTGGACGTTTTTCTTTTTTGCTCCGGAGGCTGCCGAAAGCGAAAACAGGTGCTTTTGAGGATGGAGTCCGCAGGAAAGCAGAGAGGGCAAATTGTCTGTGGCATTTGAAAGGGTTCCAGGAGGCAGTGAGAACCAGCATTACTTTTCCCCGCTGGCACCTTTGCTGTGGCAGCAAAAGCTGGACGTTTGTCTTTTTTGCTCCGGAGGGCGCCGAAAGGGAAAATAGGTTCTTTTGAGGATGGAGTCCGCAGGAAAGCAGAGAGGGCCAAATTGTCTGTGGCATTTGAAAGGGTTCCAGGAGGCAGTGAGAACCAGCATTACTTTTCCCCGCTGGCACCTTTGCTGTGGCAGCAAAAGCTGAACGTTTGTCTTTTTTGCTCCGGAGGCTGCCGAAAGCGAAAACAGGTGCTTTTGAGGATGGAGTCCGCAGGAAAGCAGAGAGGGCCAAATTGTCAGGGGCATTTGAAAGGGTTCCAGGAGGCAGTGAGAACCAGCATTACTTTTCCCCGCTGGCACCTTTGCTGTGGCAGCAAAAGCTGGACGTTTGTCTTTTTTGCTCCGGAGGCTGCCGAAAGCGAAAACAGGTGCTTTTGAGGATGGAGTCCGCAGGAAAGCAGAGAGGGCCAAATTGTCTGTGGCATTTGAAAGGGTTCCAGGAGGCAGTGAGAACCAGCATTACTTTTCCCCGCTGGCACCTTTGCTGTGGCAGCAAAAGCTGGACGTTTGTCTTTTTTGCTCCGGAGGCTGCCGAAAGCGAAAACAGGTGCTTTTGAGGATGGAGTCCGCAGGAAAGCAGAGAGGGCCAAATTGTCTGTGGCATTTGAAAGGGTTCCAGGAGGCAGTGAGAACCAGCATTACTTTTCCACGCTGGCACCTTTGCTGCGGCAGCAAAAGCTGGACGTTTGTCTTTTTACCACCGGAGGGCGCCGAAAGTGAAAAAAGGCGCTTTTGAGGATAGAGTCCGCAGGAAAGCAGAGAGGGCCAAATTGTCTGGGGCATTTGAAAGGGTTCCAGGAGGCAGTGAGAACCAGCATTACTTTTCCCCGCTGGCACCTTTGCTGTGGCAGCAAAAGCTGGACGTTTGTCTATTTGCAATGGAGGCTGCCGAAAGCGAAAACAGGTGCTTTTGAGGATGGAGTCCGCAGGAAAGCAGAGAGGGCCAAATTGTCTGTGGCATTTGAAAGGGTTCCAGGAGGCAGTGAGAACCAGCATTACTTTTCCCCGCTGGCACCTTTGCTGTGGCAGCAAAAGCTGGACGTTTGTCTTTTTTGCTCCGGAGGCAGCCGAAAGTGAAAACAGGTGCTTTTGAGGATGGAGTCCGCAGGAAAGCAGAGAGGGCCAAATTGTCTGTGGCATTTGAAGAGGTTCCAGGAGGCAGTGAGAACCAGCATTACTTTTCCCCGCTGGCACCTTTGCTGTGGCAGCAAAAGCTGGACGTTTGTCTTTTTTGCTCCGGAGGCTGCCGAAAGCGAAAACAGGTGCTTTTGAGGATGGAGTCCGCAGGAAAGCAGAGAGGGCCAAATTGTCTGTGGCATTTGAAAGGGTTCCAGGAGGCAGTGAGAACCAGCATTACTTTTCCCCGCTGGCACCTTTGCTGTGGCAGCAAAAGCTGGACGTTTGTCTTTTTTGCTCCGGAGGCTGCCGAAAGCGAAAACAGGTGCTTTTGAGGATGGAGTCCACAGGAAAGCAGAGAGGGCCAAATTGTCTGTGGCATTTGAAAGGGTTCCAGGAGGCAGTGAGAACCAGCATTACTTTTCCCCGCTGGCACCTTTGCTGTGGCAGCAAAAGCTGGACGTTTGTCTTTTTTGCTCCGGAGGCTGCCGAAAGCGAAAACAGGTGCTTTTGAGGATGGAGTCCGCAGGAAAGCAGAGAGGGCCAAATTGTCTGTGGCATTTGAAAGGGTTCCAGGAGGCAGTGAGAACCAGCATTACTTTTCCCCGCTGGCACCTTTGCTGTGGCAGCAAAAGCTGGACGTTTGTCTTTTTTGCTCCGGAGGCTGCCGAAAGCGAAAACAGGTGCTTTTGAGGATGGAGTCCGCAGGAAAGCAGAGAGGGCCAAATTGTCTGTGGCATTTGAAAGGGTTCCAGGAGGCAGTGAGAACCAGCATTACTTTTCCCCGCTGGCACCTTTGCTGTGGCAGCAAAAGCTGGACGTTTGTCTTTTTTGCTCCGGAGAGCGCCGAAAGGGAAAATAGGTTCTTTTGAGGATGGAGTCCGCAGGAAAGCAGAGAGGGCCAAATTGTCTGTGGCATTTGAAAGGGTTCCAGGAGGCAGTGAGAACCAGCATTACTTTTCCCCGCTGGCACCTTTGCTGTGGCAGCAAAAGCTGGACGTTTGTCTTTTTTGCTCCGGAGGCTGCCGAAAGCGAAAACAGGTGCTTTTGAGGATGGAGTCCGCAGGAAAGCAGAGAGGGCCAAATTGTCTGGGGCATTTGAAAGGGTTCCAGGAGGCAGTGAGAACCAGCATTACTTTTCCCCGCTGGCACCTTTGCTGTGGCAGCAAAAGCTGGACGTTTGTATTTTTTGCAATGGAGGCTGCCGAAAGCGAAAACAGGTGCTTTTGAGGATGGAGTCCGCAGGAAAGCAGAGAGGGCCAAATTGTCTGTGGCATTTGAAAGGGTTCCAGGAGGCAGTGAGAACCAGCATTACTTTTCCCCGCTGGCACCTTTGCTGTGGCAGCAAAAGCTGGACGTTTGTCTTTTTTGCTCCGGAGGCTGCCGAAAGCGAAAACAGGTGCTTTTGAGGATGGAGTCCGCAGGAAAGCAGAGAGGGCCAAATTGTCTGTGGCATTTGAAAGGGTTCCAGGAGGCAGTGAGAACCAGCATTACTTTTCCCCGCTGGCACCTTTGCTGTGGCAGCAAAAGCTGGACGTTTGTCTTTTTTGCTCCGGAGGCTGCCGAAAGCGAAAACAGCTGCTTTTGAGGATGGAGTCCGCAGGAAAGCAGAGAGGGCCAAATTGTCTGTGGCATTTGAAAGGGTTCCAGGAGGCAGTGAGAACCAGCATTACTTTTCCCCGCTGGCACCTTTGCTGTGGCAGCAAAACCTGGACGTTTGTCTTTTTTGCTCCGGAGGCTGCCGAAAGCGAAAACAGGTGCTTTTGAGGATAGAGTCCGCAGGAAAGCAGAGAGGGCCAAATTGTCTGTGGCATTTGAAAGGGTTCCAGGAGGCAGTGAGAACCAGCATTACTTTTCCCCGCTGGCACCTTTGCTGTGGCAGCAAAAGCTGGACGTTTGTCTTTTTTGCTCCGGAGGCTGCCGAAAGCGAAAATAGGTGCTTTTGAGGATGGAGTCCACAGGAAAGCAGAGAGGGCCAAATTGTCTGTGGCATTTGAAAGAGTTCCAGGAGGCAGTGAGAACCAGCATCACTTTTCCCCGCTGGCACCTTTGCTGTGGCAGCAAAAGCTGGACGTTTGTCTTTTTACCACCGGAGGGCGCCGAAAGTGAAAAAAGGCGCTTTTGAGGATAGAGTCCGCAGAAAAGCAGAGGCGGCTTAATTGTCTGGGGCATTTGAAAGGGTTCCAGGAGGCAGTGAGAACCAGCATTACTTTTCCCCGCTGGCACCTTTGCTGTGGCAGCAAAAGCTGGACGTTTGTCTTTTTTGCTCCGGAGGCTGCCGAAAGCGAAAAGAGGTGCTTTTGAGGATGGAGTCCGCAGGAAAGCAGAGAGGGCCAAATTGTCTGTGGCATTTGAACAGGTTCCAGGAGGCAGTGAGAACCAGCATTACTTTTCCCCGCTGGCACCTTTGCTGTGGCAGCAAAAGCTGGACGTTTGTCTTTTTACCACCGGAGGGCGTCGAAAGTTAAAAAAGGCGCTTTTGAGGATAGAGTCCGCAGGAAAGCAGAGAGGGCCAAATTGTCAGGGGCATTTGAAAGGGTTCCAGGAGGCAGTGAGAACCAGCATTACTTTTCCCCGCTGGCACCTTTGCTGTGGCAGCAAAAGCTGGACGTTTCTATTTTTTGCAATGGAGGCTGCCGAAAGCGAAAACAGGTGCTTTTGAGGATGGAGTCCGCAGGAAAGCAGAGAGGGCCAAATTGTCTGTGGCATTTGAAAGGGTTCCAGGAGGCAGTGAGAACCAGCATTACTTTTCCCCGCTGGCACCTTTGCTGTGGCAGCAAAAGCTGGACGTTTGTCTTTTTTGCTCCGGAGGCTGCCGAAAGCGAAAACAGGTGCTTTTGAGGATGGAGTCCGCAGGAAAGCAGAGAGGGCCAAATTGTCTGTGGCATTTGAAAGGGTTCCAGGAGGCAGTGAGAACCAGCATTACTTTTCCCCGCTGGCACCTTTGCTGTGGCAGCAAAAGCTGGACGTTTGTCTTTTTTGCTCCGGAGGCTGCCGAAAGCGAAAACAGCTGCTTTTGAGGATGGAGTCCGCAGGAAAGCAGAGAGGGCCAAATTGTCTGTGGCATTTGAAAGGGTTCCAGGAGGCAGTGAGAACCAGCATTACTTTTCCCCGCTGGCACCTTTGCTGTGGCAGCAAAACCTGGACGTTTGTCTTTTTTGCTCCGGAGGCTGCCGAAAGCGAAAACAGGTGCTTTTGAGGATGGAGTCCGCAGGAAAGCAGAGAGGGCCAAATTGTCTGGGGCATTTGAAAGGGTTCCAGGAGGCAGTGAGAACCAGCATTACTTTTCCCCGCTGGCACCTTTGCTGTGGCAGCAAAAGCTGGACGTTTGTCTTTTTTGCTCCGGAGGCTGCCGAAAGCGAAAATAGGTGCTTTTGAGGATGGAGTCCACAGGAAAGCAGAGAGGGCCAAATTGTCAGGGGCATTTGAAAGGGTTCCAGGAGGCAGTGAGAACCAGCATTACTTTTCCCCGCTGGCACCTTTGCTGTGGCAGCAAAAGCTGGACGTTTGTCTTTTTTGCTCCGGAGGCTGCCGAAAGCGAAAACAGGTGCTTTTGAGGATGGAGTCCGCAGGAAAGCAGAGAGGGCCAAATTGTCTGTGGCATTTGAAAGGGTTCCAGGAGGCAGTGAGAACCAGCATTACTTTTCCCCGCTGGCACCTTTGCTGTGGCAGCAAAAGCTGGACGTTTGTCTTTTTTGCTCCGGAGGCTGCCGAAAGCGAAAACAGGTGCTTTTGAGGATGGAGTCCGCAGGAAAGCAGAGAGGGCCAAATTGTCTGGGGCATTTGAAAGGGTTCCAGGAGGCAGTGAGAACCAGCATTACTTTTCCCCGCTGGCACCTTTGCTGTGGCAGCAAAAGCTGGACGTTTGTCTTTTTTGCTCCGGAGGCTGCCGAAAGCGAAAACAGGTGCTTTTGAGGATGGAGTCCGCAGGAAAGCAGAGAGGGCCAAATTGTCTGTGGCATTTGAAAGGGTTCCAGGAGGCAGTGAGAACCAGCATTACTTTTCCCCGCTGGCACCTTTGCTGTGGCAGCAAAAGCTGGACGTTTGTCTTTTTTTGCTCCGGAGGTTGCCGAAAGCGAAAACAGGTGCTTTTGAGGATGGAGTCCGCAGGAAAGCAGAGAGGGCCAAATTGTCTGGGGCATTTGAAAGGGTTCCAGGAGGCAGTGAGAACCAGCATTACTTTTCCCCGCTGGCACCTTTGCTGTGGCAGCAAAAGCTGGACGTTTGTCTTTTTTGCTCCGGAGGTTGCCGAAAGCGAAAACAGGTGCTTTTGAGGATGGAGTCCGCAGGAAAGCAGAGAGGGCCAAATTGTCTGGGGCATTTGAAGAGGTTCCAGGAGGCAGTGAGAACCAGCATTACTTTTCCCCGCTGGCACGTTTGCTGTGGCAGCAAAAGCTGGACGTTTGTCTTTTTTGCTCCGGAGGCTGCCGAAAGCGAAAACAGGTGCTTTTGAGGATATAGTCCGCAGGAAAGCAGAGAGAGCCAAATTGTCTGTGGCATTTGAAGGAGTTCCAGGAGGCAGTGAGAACCAGCATTACTTTTCCCCGCTGGCACCTTTGCTGTGGCAGCAAAAGCTGGACGTTTGTCTTTTTTGCTCCGGAGGCTGCCGAAAGCGAAAACAGGTGCTTTTGAGGATGGAGTCCGCAGGAAAGCAGAGAGGGCAAATTGTCTGTGGCATTTGAAAGGGTTCCAGGAGGCAGTGAGAACCAGCATTACTTTTCCCCGCTGGCACCTTTGCTGTGGCAGCAAAAGCTGGACGTTTGTCTTTTTTGCTCCGGAGGGCGCCGAAAGGGAAAATAGGTTCTTTTGAGGATGGAGTCCGCAGGAAAGCAGAGAGGGCCAAATTGTCTGTGGCATTTGAAAGGGTTCCAGGAGGCAGTGAGAACCAGCATTACTTTTCCCCGCTGGCACCTTTGCTGTGGCAGCAAAAGCTGAACTTTTGTCTTTTTTGCTCCGGAGGCTGCCGAAAGCGAAAACAGGTGCTTTTGAGGATGGAGTCCGCAGGAAAGCAGAGAGGGCCAAATTGTCAGGGGCATTTGAAAGGGTTCCAGGAGGCAGTGAGAACCAGCATTACTTTTCCCCGCTGGCACCTTTGCTGTGGCAGCAAAAGCTGGACGTTTGTCTTTTTTGCTCCGGAGGCTGCCGAAAGCGAAAACAGGTGCTTTTGAGGATGGAGTCCGCAGGAAAGCAGAGAGGGCCAAATTGTCTGGGGCATTTGAAAGGGTTCCAGGAGGCAGTGAGAACCAGCATTACTTTTCCCCGCTGGCACCTTTGCTGTGGCAGCAAAAGCTGGACGTTTGTCTTTTTTGCTCCGGAGGCTGCCGAAAGCGAAAACAGGTGCTTTTGAGGATGGAGTCCGCAGGAAAGCAGAGAGGGCCAAATTGTCTGTGGCATTTGAAAGGGTTCCAGGAGGCAGTGAGAACCAGCATTACTTTTCCACGCTGGCACCTTTGCTGCGGCAGCAAAAGCTGGACGTTTGTCTTTTTACCACCGGAGGGCGCCGAAAGTGAAAAAAGGCGCTTTTGAGGATAGAGTCCGCAGGAAAGCAGAGAGGGCCAAATTGTCTGGGGCATTTGAAAGGGTTCCAGGAGGCAGTGAGAACCAGCATTACTTTTCCCCGCTGGCACCTTTGCTGTGGCAGCAAAAGCTGGACGTTTGTCTATTTGCAATGGAGGCTGCCGAAAGCGAAAACAGGTGCTTTTGAGGATGGAGTCCGCAGGAAAGCAGAGAGGGCCAAATTGTCTGTGGCATTTGAAAGGGTTCCAGGAGGCAGTGAGAACCAGCATTACTTTTCCCCGCTGGCACCTTTGCTGTGGCAGCAAAACCTGGACGTTTGTCTTTTTTGCTCCGGAGGCTGCCGAAAGCGAAAACAGGTGCTTTTGAGGATGGAGTCCGCAGGAAAGCAGAGAGGGCCAAATTGTCTGTGGCATTTGAAAGGGTTCCAGGAGGCAGTGAGAACCAGCATTACTTTTCCCCGCTGGCACCTTTGCTGTGGCAGCAAAAGCTGGACGTTTGTCTTTTTTGCTCCGGAGGCTGCCGAAAGCGAAAACAGGTTCTTTTGAGGATGGAGTCCGCAGGAAAGCAGAGAGGGCCAAATTGTCTGTGGCATTTGAAAGGGTTCCAGGAGGCAGTGAGAACCAGCATTACTTTTCCCCGCTGGCACCTTTGCTGTGGCAGCAAAAGCTGGACGTTTGTCTTTTTTGCTCCGGAGGCTGCCGAAAGCGAAAACAGGTGCTTTTGAGGATGGAGTCCGCAGGAAAGCAGAGAGGGCCAAATTGTCTGGGGCATTTGAAAGGGTTCCAGGAGGCAGTGAGAACCAGCATTACTTTTCCCCGCTGGCACCTTTGCTGTGGCAGCAAAAGCTGGACGTTTGTCTTTTTTGCTCCGGAGGCTGCCGAAAGCGAAAACAGGTGCTTTTGAGGATGGAGTCCGCAGGAAAGCAGAGAGGGCCAAATTGTCTGTGGCATTTGAAAGGGTTCCAGGAGGCAGTGAGAACCAGCATTACTTTTCCCCGCTGGCACCTTTGCTGTGGCAGCAAAAGCTGGACGTTTGTCTTTTTTTGCTCCGGAGGTTGCCGAAAGCGAAAACAGGTGCTTTTGAGGATGGAGTCCGCAGGAAAGCAGAGAGGGCCAAATTGTCTGTGGCATTTGAAAGGGTTCCAGGAGGCAGTGAGAACCAGCATTACTTTTCCCCGCTGGCACCTTTGCTGTGGCAGCAAAAGCTGGACGTTTGTCTTTTTTGCTCCGGAGGTTGCCGAAAGCGAAAACAGGTGCTTTTGAGGATGGAGTCCGCAGGAAAGCAGAGAGGGCCAAATTGTCTGGGGCATTTGAAGAGGTTCCAGGAGGCAGTGAGAACCAGCATTACTTTTCCCCGCTGGCACGTTTGCTGTGGCAGCAAAAGCTGGACGTTTGTCTTTTTTGCTCCGGAGGCTGCCGAAAGCGAAAACAGGTGCTTTTGAGGATATAGTCCGCAGGAAAGCAGAGAGAGCCAAATTGTCTGTGGCATTTGAAGGAGTTCCAGGAGGCAGTGAGAACCAGCATTACTTTTCCCCGCTGGCACCTTTGCTGTGGCAGCAAAAGCTGGACGTTTTTCTTTTTTGCTCCGGAGGCTGCCGAAAGCGAAAACAGGTGCTTTTGAGGATGGAGTCCGCAGGAAAGCAGAGAGGGCAAATTGTCTGTGGCATTTGAAAGGGTTCCAGGAGGCAGTGAGAACCAGCATTACTTTTCCCCGCTGGCACCTTTGCTGTGGCAGCAAAAGCTGGACGTTTGTCTTTTTTGCTCCGGAGGGCGCCGAAAGGGAAAATAGGTTCTTTTGAGGATGGAGTCCGCAGGAAAGCAGAGAGGGCCAAATTGTCTGTGGCATTTGAAAGGGTTCCAGGAGGCAGTGAGAACCAGCATTACTTTTCCCCGCTGGCACCTTTGCTGTGGCAGCAAAAGCTGAACTTTTGTCTTTTTTGCTCCGGAGGCTGCCGAAAGCGAAAACAGGTGCTTTTGAGGATGGAGTCCGCAGGAAAGCAGAGAGGGCCAAATTGTCAGGGGCATTTGAAAGGGTTCCAGGAGGCAGTGAGAACCAGCATTACTTTTCCCCGCTGGCACCTTTGCTGTGGCAGCAAAAGCTGGACGTTTGTCTTTTTTGCTCCGGAGGCTGCCGAAAGCGAAAACAGGTGCTTTTGAGGATGGAGTCCGCAGGAAAGCAGAGAGGGCCAAATTGTCTGGGGCATTTGAAAGGGTTCCAGGAGGCAGTGAGAACCAGCATTACTTTTCCCCGCTGGCACCTTTGCTGTGGCAGCAAAAGCTGGACGTTTGTCTTTTTTGCTCCGGAGGCTGCCGAAAGCGAAAACAGGTGCTTTTGAGGATGGAGTCCGCAGGAAAGCAGAGAGGGCCAAATTGTCTGTGGCATTTGAAAGGGTTCCAGGAGGCAGTGAGAACCAGCATTACTTTTCCACGCTGGCACCTTTGCTGCGGCAGCAAAAGCTGGACGTTTGTCTTTTTACCACCGGAGGGCGCCGAAAGTGAAAAAAGGCGCTTTTGAGGATAGAGTCCGCAGGAAAGCAGAGAGGGCCAAATTGTCTGGGGCATTTGAAAGGGTTCCAGGAGGCAGTGAGAACCAGCATTACTTTTCCCCGCTGGCACCTTTGCTGTGGCAGCAAAAGCTGGACGTTTGTCTATTTGCAATGGAGGCTGCCGAAAGCGAAAACAGGTGCTTTTGAGGATGGAGTCCGCAGGAAAGCAGAGAGGGCCAAATTGTCTGTGGCATTTGAAAGGGTTCCAGGAGGCAGTGAGAACCAGCATTACTTTTCCCCGCTGGCACCTTTGCTGTGGCAGCAAAAGCTGGACGTTTGTCTTTTTTGCTCCGGAGGCAGCCGAAAGTGAAAACAGGTGCTTTTGAGGATGGAGTCCGCAGGAAAGCAGAGAGGGCCAAATTGTCTGTGGCATTTGAAGAGGTTCCAGGAGGCAGTGAGAACCAGCATTACTTTTCCCCGCTGGCACCTTTGCTGTGGCAGCAAAAGCTGGACGTTTGTCTTTTTTGCTCCGGAGGCTGCCGAAAGCGAAAACAGGTGCTTTTGAGGATGGAGTCCGCAGGAAAGCAGAGAGGGCCAAATTGTCTGTGGCATTTGAAAGGGTTCCAGGAGGCAGTGAGAACCAGCATTACTTTTCCCCGCTGGCACCTTTGCTGTGGCAGCAAAAGCTGGACGTTTGTCTTTTTTGCTCCGGAGGCTGCCGAAAGCGAAAACAGGTGCTTTTGAGGATGGAGTCCACAGGAAAGCAGAGAGGGCCAAATTGTCTGTGGCATTTGAAAGGGTTCCAGGAGGCAGTGAGAACCAGCATTACTTTTCCCCGCTGGCACCTTTGCTGTGGCAGCAAAAGCTGGACGTTTGTCTTTTTTGCTCCGGAGGCTGCCGAAAGCGAAAACAGGTGCTTTTGAGGATGGAGTCCGCAGGAAAGCAGAGAGGGCCAAATTGTCTGTGGCATTTGAAAGGGTTCCAGGAGGCAGTGAGAACCAGCATTACTTTTCCCCGCTGGCACCTTTGCTGTGGCAGCAAAAGCTGGACGTTTGTCTTTTTTGCTCCGGAGGCTGCCGAAAGCGAAAACAGGTGCTTTTGAGGATGGAGTCCGCAGGAAAGCAGAGAGGGCCAAATTGTCTGTGGCATTTGAAAGGGTTCCAGGAGGCAGTGAGAACCAGCATTACTTTTCCCCGCTGGCACCTTTGCTGTGGCAGCAAAAGCTGGACGTTTGTCTTTTTTGCTCCGGAGAGCGCCGAAAGGGAAAATAGGTTCTTTTGAGGATGGAGTCCGCAGGAAAGCAGAGAGGGCCAAATTGTCTGTGGCATTTGAAAGGGTTCCAGGAGGCAGTGAGAACCAGCATTACTTTTCCCCGCTGGCACCTTTGCTGTGGCAGCAAAAGCTGGACGTTTGTCTTTTTTGCTCCGGAGGCTGCCGAAAGCGAAAACAGGTGCTTTTGAGGATGGAGTCCGCAGGAAAGCAGAGAGGGCCAAATTGTCTGGGGCATTTGAAAGGGTTCCAGGAGGCAGTGAGAACCAGCATTACTTTTCCCCGCTGGCACCTTTGCTGTGGCAGCAAAAGCTGGACGTTTGTATTTTTTTCAATGGAGGCTGCCGAAAGCGAAAACAGGTGCTTTTGAGGATGGAGTCCGCAGGAAAGCAGAGAGGGCCAAATTGTCTGTGGCATTTGAAAGGGTTCCAGGAGGCAGTGAGAACCAGCATTACTTTTCCCCGCTGGCACCTTTGCTGTGGCAGCAAAAGCTGGACGTTTGTCTTTTTTGCTCCGGAGGCTGCCGAAAGCGAAAACAGGTGCTTTTGAGGATGGAGTCCGCAGGAAAGCAGAGAGGGCCAAATTGTCTGTGGCATTTGAAAGGGTTCCAGGAGGCAGTGAGAACCAGCATTACTTTTCCCCGCTGGCACCTTTGCTGTGGCAGCAAAAGCTGGACGTTTGTCTTTTTTGCTCCGGAGGCTGCCGAAAGCGAAAACAGCTGCTTTTGAGGATGGAGTCCGCAGGAAAGCAGAGAGGGCCAAATTGTCTGTGGCATTTGAAAGGGTTCCAGGAGGCAGTGAGAACCAGCATTACTTTTCCCCGCTGGCACCTTTGCTGTGGCAGCAAAACCTGGACGTTTGTCTTTTTTGCTCCGGAGGCTGCCGAAAGCGAAAACAGGTGCTTTTGAGGATAGAGTCCGCAGGAAAGCAGAGAGGGCCAAATTGTCTGTGGCATTTGAAAGGGTTCCAGGAGGCAGTGAGAACCAGCATTACTTTTCCCCGCTGGCACCTTTGCTGTGGCAGCAAAAGCTGGACGTTTGTCTTTTTTGCTCCGGAGGCTGCCGAAAGCGAAAATAGGTGCTTTTGAGGATGGAGTCCACAGGAAAGCAGAGAGGGCCAAATTGTCTGTGGCATTTGAAAGAGTTCCAGGAGGCAGTGAGAACCAGCATCACTTTTCCCCGCTGGCACCTTTGCTGTGGCAGCAAAAGCTGGACGTTTGTCTTTTTACCACCGGAGGGCGCCGAAAGTGAAAAAAGGCGCTTTTGAGGATAGAGTCCGCAGAAAAGCAGAGGGGGCTTAATTGTCTGGGGCATTTGAAAGGGTTCCAGGAGGCAGTGAGAACCAGCATTACTTTTCCCCGCTGGCACCTTTGCTGTGGCAGCAAAAGCTGGACGTTTGTCTTTTTTGCTCCGGAGGCTGCCGAAAGCGAAAAGAGGTGCTTTTGAGGATGGAGTCCGCAGGAAAGCAGAGAGGGCCAAATTGTCTGGGGCATTTGAACAGGTTCCAGGAGGCAGTGAGAACCAGCATTACTTTTCCCCGCTGGCACCTTTGCTGTGGCAGCAAAAGCTGGACGTTTGTCTTTTTACCACCGGAGGGCGTCGAAAGTTAAAAAAGGCGCTTTTGAGGATAGAGTCCGCAGGAAAGCAGAGAGGGCCAAATTGTCAGGGGCATTTGAAAGGGTTCCAGGAGGCAGTGAGAACCAGCATTACTTTTCCCCGCTGGCACCTTTGCTGTGGCAGCAAAAGCTGGACGTTTGTCTTTTTTGCTCCGGAGGCTGCCGAAAGCGAAAACAGGTGCTTTTGAGGATGGAGTCCACAGGAAAGCAGAGAGGGCCAAATTGTCTGTGGCATTTGAAAGGGTTCCAGGAGGCAGTGAGAACCAGCATCACTTTTCCCCGCTGGCACCTTTGCTGTGGCAGCAAAAGCTGGACGTTTGTCTTTTTTGCTCCGGAGGCTGCCGAAAGCGAAAATAGGTGCTTTTGAGGATGGAGTCCGCAGGAAAGCAGAGAGGGCCAAACTGTCTGTGGCATTTGAAAGAGTTCCAGGAGGCAGTGAGAACCAGCATCACTTTTCCCCGCTGGCACCTTTGCTGTGGCAGCAAAAGCTGGACGTTTGTCTTTTTACCACCGGAGGGCGCCGAAAGTGAAAAAAGGCGCTTTTGAGGATGGAGTCCACAGGAAAGCAGAGAGGGCCAAATTGTCTGTGGCATTTGAAAGGGTTCCAGGAGGCAGTGAGAACCAGCATTACTTTTCCCCGCTGGCACCTTTGCTGTGGCAGCAAAAGCTGGACGTTTGTCTTTTTTGCTCCGGAGGCTGCCGAAAGCGAAAATAGGTGCTTTTGAGGATGGAGTCCGCAGGAAAGCAGAGAGGGCCAAATTGTCTGTGGCATTTGAAAGAGTTCCAGGAGGCAGTGAGAACCAGCATTACTTTTCCCCACTGGCACCTTTGCTGTGGCAGCAAAAGCTGGACGTTTGTCTTTTTACCACCGGAGGGCGTCGAAAGTTAAAAAAGGCGCTTTTGAGGATAGAGTCCGCAGGAAAGCAGAGAGGGCCAAATTGTCTGGGGCATTTGAAAGGGTTCCAGGAGGCAGTGAGAACCAGCATTACTTTTCCCCGCTGGCACCTTTGCTGTGGCAGCAAAAGCTGGACGTTTGTCTTTTTTGCTCCGGAGGCTGCCGAAAGCGAAAACAGGTGCTTTTGAGGATGGAGTCCGCAGGAAAGCAGAGAGGGCCAAATTGTCTGGGGCATTTGAAAGGGTTCCAGGAGGCAGTGAGAACCAGCATTACTTTTCCCCGCTGGCACCTTTGCTGTGGCAGCAAAAGCTGGACGTTTGTCTTTTTTGCTCCGGAGGCTGCCGAAAGCGAAAACAGGTGCTTTTGAGGATGGAGTCCGCAGGAAAGCAGAGAGGGCCAAATTGTCTGTGGCATTTGAAAGGGTTCCAGGAGGCAGTGAGAACCAGCATCACTTTTCCCCGCTGGCACCTTTGCTGTGGCAGCAAAAGCTGGACGTTTGTCTTTTTTGCTCCGGAGGCTGCCGAAAGCGAAAACAGGTGCTTTTGAGGATGGAGTCCGCAGGAAAGCAGAGAGGGCCAAATTGTCTGGGGCATTTGAACAGGTTCCAGGAGGCAGTGAGAACCAGCATTACTTTTCCCCGCTGGCACCTTTGCTGTGGCAGCAAAAGCTGGACGTTTGTCTTTTTTGCTCCGGAGGCTGCCGAAAGCGAAAACAGGTGCTTTTGAGGATGGAGTCCGCAGGAAAGCAGAGAGGGCCAAATTGTCTGTGGCATTTGAAAGGGTTCCAGGAGGCAGTGAGAACCAGCATTACTTTTCCCCGCTGGCACCTTTGCTGTGGCAGCAAAAGCTGGACGTTTGTCTTTTTTGCTCCGGAGGTTGCCGAAAGCGAAAACAGGTGCTTTTGAGGATGGAGTCCGCAGGAAAGCAGAGAGGGCCAAATTGTCAGTGGCATTTGAAAGGGTTCAAGGAGGTAGTGAGAACCAGCATTACTTTTCCCCGCTGGCACCTTTGCTGTGGCAGCAAAAGCTGGACGTTTGTCTTTTTTGCTCCGGAGGCTGCCGAAAGCGAAAACAGGTGCTTTTGAGGATGGAGTCCGCAGGAAAGCAGAGAGGGCCAAATTGTCTGTGGCATTTGAAAGGGTTCCAGGAGGCAGTGAGAACCAGCATTACTTTTCCCCGCTGGCACCTTTGCTGTGGCAGCAAAAGCTGGACGTTTGTCTTTTTACCACCGGAGGGCGTCGAAAGTTAAAAAAGGCGCTTTTGAGGATAGAGTCCGCAGGAAAGCAGAGAGGGCCAAATTGTCAGGGGCATTTGAAAGGGTTCCAGGAGGCAGTGAGAACCAGCATTACTTTTCCCCGCTGGCACCTTTGCTGTGGCAGCAAAAGCTGGACGTTTGTCTTTTTTGCTCCGGAGGCTGCCGAAAGCGAAAACAGGTGCTTTTGAGGATGGAGTCCGCAGGAAAGCAGAGAGGGCCAAATTGTCTGGGGCATTTGAAAGGGTTCCAGGAGGCAGTGAGAACCAGCATTACTTTTCCCCGCTGGCACCTTTGCTGTGGCAGCAAAAGCTGGACGTTTGTCTTTTTTGCTCCGGAGGCTGCCGAAAGCGAAAACAGGTGCTTTTGAGGATGGAGTCCGCAGGAAAGCAGAGAGGGCAAAATTGTCTGTGGCATTTGAAAGGGTTCCAGGAGGCAGTGAGAACCAGCATTACTTTTCCCCGCTGGCACCTTTGCTGTGGCAGCAAAAGCTGGACGTTTGTCTTTTTTGCTCCGGAGGTTGCCAAAAGCGAAAACAGGTGCTTTTGAGGATGGAGTCCGCAGGAAAGCAGAGAGGGCCAAATTGTCTGGGGCATTTGAACAGGTTCCAGGAGGCAGTGAGAACCAGCATTACTTTTCCCCGCTGGCACCTTTGCTGTGGCAGCAAAAGCTGGACGTTTGTCTTTTTTGCTCCGGAGGCTGCCGAAAGCGAAAACAGGTGCTTTTGAGGATGGAGTCCGCAGGAAAGCAGAGAGGGCCAAATTGTCTGTGGCATTTGAAAGGGTTCCAGGAGGCAGTGAGAACCAGCATTACTTTTCCCCGCTGGCACCTTTGCTGTGGCAGCAAAAGCTGGACGTTTGTCTTTTTTGCTCCGGAGGTTGCCGAAAGCGAAAACAGGTGCTTTTGAGGATGGAGTCCGCAGGAAAGCAGAGAGGGCCAAATTGTCAGTGGCATTTGAAAGGGTTCAAGGAGGTAGTGAGAACCATCATTACTTTTCCCCGCTGGCACCTTTGCTGTGGCAGCAAAAGCTGGACGTTTGTCTTTTTTGCTCCGGAGGCTGCCGAAAGCGAAAACAGGTGCTTTTGAGGATGGAGTCCGCAGGAAAGCAGAGAGGGCCAAATTGTCTGTGGCATTTGAAAGGGTTCCAGGAGGCAGTGAGAACCAGCATTACTTTTCCCCGCTGGCACCTTTGTTGTGGCAGCAAAAGCTGGACGTTTGTCTTTTTTGCTCCGGAGGCTGCCGAAAGCGAAAACAGGTGCTTTTGAGGATGGAGTCCGCAGGAAAGCAGAGAGGGCCA
Organism: Vanellus vanellus; assembly: GCF_965231255.1. Taxonomy (NCBI): domain Eukaryota; kingdom Metazoa; phylum Chordata; class Aves; order Charadriiformes; family Charadriidae; genus Vanellus; species Vanellus vanellus. Next base: position 21,574 of record NW_028127720.1, on the reverse strand, counting down.
AATTGTCTGGGGCATTTGAAAGGGTTCCAGGAGGCAGTGAGAACCAGCATTACTTTTCCCCGCTGGCACCTTTGCTGTGGCAGCAAAAGCTGGACGTTTGTCTTTTTTGCTCCGGAGGCTGCCGAAAGCGAAAACAGGTGCTTTTGAGGATGGAGTCTGCAGGAAAGCAGAGAGGGCCAAATTGTCTGGGGCATTTGAAAGGGTTCCAGGAGGCAGTGAGAACCAGCATTACTTTTCCCCGCTGGCACCTTTGCTGTGGCAGCAAAAGCTGGACGTTTGTCTTTTTTGCTCCGGAGGCTGCCGAAAGCGAAAACAGGTGCTTTTGAGGATGGAGTCCGCAGGAAAGCAGAGAGGGCCAAATTGTCTGTGGCATTTGAAAGGGTTCCAGGAGGCAGTGAGAACCAGCATTACTTTTCCCCGCTGGCACCTTTGCTGTGGCAGCAAAAGCTGGACGTTTTTATTTTTTGCAATGGAGGCTGCCGAAAGCGAAAACAGGTGCTTTTGAGGATGGAGTCCGCAGGAAAGCAGAGAGGGCCAAATTGTCTGTGGCATTTGAAAGGGTTCCAGGAGGCAGTGAGAACCAGCATTACTTTTCCCCGCTGGCACCTTTGCTGTGGCAGCAAAAGCTGGACGTTTGTCTTTTTTGCTCCGGAGGCTGCCGAAAGCGAAAACAGGTGCTTTTGAGGATGGAGTCCGCAGGAAAGCAGAGAGGGCCAAATTGTCTGGGGCATTTGAACAGGTTCCAGGAGGCAGTGAGAACCAGCATTACTTTTCCCCGCTGGCACCTTTGCTGTGGCAGCAAAAGCTGGACGTTTGTCTTTTTTGCTCCGGAGGCTGCCGAAAGCGAAAACAGGTGCTTTTGAGGATGGAGTCCACAGGAAAGCAGAGAGGGCCAAATTGTCTGTGGCATTTGAAAGGGTTCCAGGAGGCAGTGAGAACCAGCATCACTTTTCCCCGCTGGCACCTTTGCTGTGGCAGCAAAAGCTGGACGTTTGTCTTTTTTGCTCCGGAGGCTGCCGAAAGCGAAAATAGGTGCTTTTGAGGATGGAGTCCGCAGGAAAGCAGAGAGGGCCAAATTGTCTGTGGCATTTGAAAGAGTTCCAGGAGGCAGTGAGAACCAGCATCACTATTCCCCGCTGGCACCTTTGCTGTGGCAGCAAAAGCTGGACGTTTGTCTTTTTACCACCGGAGGGCGCCGAAATTGAAAAAAGGCGCTTTTGAGGATAGAGTCCACAGGAAAGCAGAGAGGGCCAAATTGTCTGTGGCATTTGAAAGGGTTCCAGGAGGCAGTGAGAACCAGCATTACTTTTCCCCGCTGGCACCTTTGCTGTGGCAGCAAAAGCTGGACATTTGTCTTTTTTGCTCCGGAGGCTGCCGAAAGCGAAAATAGGTGCTTTTGAGGATGGAGTCCGCAGGAAAGCAGAGAGGGCCAAATTGTCTGTGGCATTTGAAAGAGTTCCAGGAGGCAGTGAGAACCAGCATTACTTTTCCCCGCTGGCACCTTTGCTGTGGCAGCAAAAGCTGGACGTTTGTCTTTTTACCACCGTAGGGCGTCGAAAGTTAAAAAAGGCGCTTTTGAGGATAGAGTCCGCAGGAAAGCAGAGAGGGCCAAATTGTCAGGGGCATTTGAAAGGGTTCCAGGAGGCAGTGAGAACCAGCATTACTTTTCCCCGCTGGCACCTTTGCTGTGGCAGCAAAAGCTGGACGTTTGTCTTTTTTGCTCCGGAGGCTGCCGAAAGCGAAAACAGGTTCTTTTGAGGATGGAGTCCGCAGGAAAGCAGAGAGGGCCAAATTGTCTGTGGCATTTGAAAGGGTTCCAGGAGGCAGTGAGAACCAGCATTACTTTTCCCCGCTGGCACCTTTGCTGTGGCAGCAAAAGCTGGACGTTTGTCTTTTTTGCTCCGGAGGCTGCCGAAAGCGAAAACAGGTGCTTTTGAGGATGGAGTCCGCAGGAAAGCAGAGAGGGCCAAATTGTCTGTGGCATTTGAAAGGGTTCCAGGAGGCAGTGAGAACCAGCATTACTTTTCCCCGCTGGCACCTTTGCTGTGGCAGCAAAAGCTGGACGTTTGTCTTTTTTGCTCCGGAGGTTGCCAAAAGCGAAAACAGGTGCTTTTGAGGATGGAGTCCGCAGGAAAGCAGAGAGGGCCAAATTGTCTGGGGCATTTGAACAGGTTCCAGGAGGCAGTGAGAACCAGCATTACTTTTCCCCGCTGGCACCTTTGCTGTGGCAGCAAAAGCTGGACGTTTGTCTTTTTTGCTCCGGAGGCTGCCGAAAGCGAAAACAGGTGCTTTTGAGGATGGAGTCCACAGGAAAGCAGAGAGGGCCAAATTGTCTGTGGCATTTGAAAGGGTTCCAGGAGGCAGTGAGAACCAGCATTACTTTTCCCCGCTGGCACCTTTGCTGTGGCAGCAAAAGCTGGACGTTTGTCTTTTTTGCTCCGGAGGCTGCCGAAAGCGAAAACAGGTGCTTTTGAGGATATAGTCCGCAGGAAAGCAGAGAGAGCCAAATTGTCTGTGGCATTTGAAGGAGTTCCAGGAGGCAGTGAGAACCAGCATTACTTTTCCCCGCTGGCACCTTTGCTGTGGCAGCAAAAGCTGGACGTTTTTCTTTTTTGCTCCGGAGGCTGCCGAAAGCGAAAACAGGTGCTTTTGAGGATGGAGTCCGCAGGAAAGCAGAGAGGGCAAATTGTCTGTGGCATTTGAAAGGGTTCCAGGAGGCAGTGAGAACCAGCATTACTTTTCCCCGCTGGCACCTTTGCTGTGGCAGCAAAAGCTGGACGTTTGTCTTTTTTGCTCCGGAGGGCGCCGAAAGGGAAAATAGGTTCTTTTGAGGATGGAGTCCGCAGGAAAGCAGAGAGGGCCAAATTGTCTGTGGCATTTGAAAGGGTTCCAGGAGGCAGTGAGAACCAGCATTACTTTTCCCCGCTGGCACCTTTGCTGTGGCAGCAAAAGCTGAACTTTTGTCTTTTTTGCTCCGGAGGCTGCCGAAAGCGAAAACAGGTGCTTTTGAGGATGGAGTCCGCAGGAAAGCAGAGAGGGCCAAATTGTCAGGGGCATTTGAAAGGGTTCCAGGAGGCAGTGAGAACCAGCATTACTTTTCCCCGCTGGCACCTTTGCTGTGGCAGCAAAAGCTGGACGTTTGTCTTTTTTGCTCCGGAGGCTGCCGAAAGCGAAAACAGGTGCTTTTGAGGATGGAGTCCGCAGGAAAGCAGAGAGGGCCAAATTGTCTGGGGCATTTGAAAGGGTTCCAGGAGGCAGTGAGAACCAGCATTACTTTTCCCCGCTGGCACCTTTGCTGTGGCAGCAAAAGCTGGACGTTTGTCTTTTTTGCTCCGGAGGCTGCCGAAAGCGAAAACAGGTGCTTTTGAGGATGGAGTCCGCAGGAAAGCAGAGAGGGCCAAATTGTCTGTGGCATTTGAAAGGGTTCCAGGAGGCAGTGAGAACCAGCATTACTTTTCCACGCTGGCACCTTTGCTGCGGCAGCAAAAGCTGGACGTTTGTCTTTTTACCACCGGAGGGCGCCGAAAGTGAAAAAAGGCGCTTTTGAGGATAGAGTCCGCAGGAAAGCAGAGAGGGCCAAATTGTCTGGGGCATTTGAAAGGGTTCCAGGAGGCAGTGAGAACCAGCATTACTTTTCCCCGCTGGCACCTTTGCTGTGGCAGCAAAAGCTGGACGTTTGTCTATTTGCAATGGAGGCTGCCGAAAGCGAAAACAGGTGCTTTTGAGGATGGAGTCCGCAGGAAAGCAGAGAGGGCCAAATTGTCTGTGGCATTTGAAAGGGTTCCAGGAGGCAGTGAGAACCAGCATTACTTTTCCCCGCTGGCACCTTTGCTGTGGCAGCAAAAGCTGGACGTTTGTCTTTTTTGCTCCGGAGGCAGCCGAAAGTGAAAACAGGTGCTTTTGAGGATGGAGTCCGCAGGAAAGCAGAGAGGGCCAAATTGTCTGTGGCATTTGAAGAGGTTCCAGGAGGCAGTGAGAACCAGCATTACTTTTCCCCGCTGGCACCTTTGCTGTGGCAGCAAAAGCTGGACGTTTGTCTTTTTTGCTCCGGAGGCTGCCGAAAGCGAAAACAGGTGCTTTTGAGGATGGAGTCCGCAGGAAAGCAGAGAGGGCCAAATTGTCTGTGGCATTTGAAAGGGTTCCAGGAGGCAGTGAGAACCAGCATTACTTTTCCCCGCTGGCACCTTTGCTGTGGCAGCAAAAGCTGGACGTTTGTCTTTTTTGCTCCGGAGGCTGCCGAAAGCGAAAACAGGTGCTTTTGAGGATGGAGTCCACAGGAAAGCAGAGAGGGCCAAATTGTCTGTGGCATTTGAAAGGGTTCCAGGAGGCAGTGAGAACCAGCATTACTTTTCCCCGCTGGCACCTTTGCTGTGGCAGCAAAAGCTGGACGTTTGTCTTTTTTGCTCCGGAGGCTGCCGAAAGCGAAAACAGGTGCTTTTGAGGATGGAGTCCGCAGGAAAGCAGAGAGGGCCAAATTGTCTGTGGCATTTGAAAGGGTTCCAGGAGGCAGTGAGAACCAGCATTACTTTTCCCCGCTGGCACCTTTGCTGTGGCAGCAAAAGCTGGACGTTTGTCTTTTTTGCTCCGGAGGCTGCCGAAAGCGAAAACAGGTGCTTTTGAGGATGGAGTCCGCAGGAAAGCAGAGAGGGCCAAATTGTCTGTGGCATTTGAAAGGGTTCCAGGAGGCAGTGAGAACCAGCATTACTTTTCCCCGCTGGCACCTTTGCTGTGGCAGCAAAAGCTGGACGTTTGTCTTTTTTGCTCCGGAGAGCGCCGAAAGGGAAAATAGGTTCTTTTGAGGATGGAGTCCGCAGGAAAGCAGAGAGGGCCAAATTGTCTGTGGCATTTGAAAGGGTTCCAGGAGGCAGTGAGAACCAGCATTACTTTTCCCCGCTGGCACCTTTGCTGTGGCAGCAAAAGCTGGACGTTTGTCTTTTTTGCTCCGGAGGCTGCCGAAAGCGAAAACAGGTGCTTTTGAGGATGGAGTCCGCAGGAAAGCAGAGAGGGCCAAATTGTCTGGGGCATTTGAAAGGGTTCCAGGAGGCAGTGAGAACCAGCATTACTTTTCCCCGCTGGCACCTTTGCTGTGGCAGCAAAAGCTGGACGTTTGTATTTTTTTCAATGGAGGCTGCCGAAAGCGAAAACAGGTGCTTTTGAGGATGGAGTCCGCAGGAAAGCAGAGAGGGCCAAATTGTCTGTGGCATTTGAAAGGGTTCCAGGAGGCAGTGAGAACCAGCATTACTTTTCCCCGCTGGCACCTTTGCTGTGGCAGCAAAAGCTGGACGTTTGTCTTTTTTGCTCCGGAGGCTGCCGAAAGCGAAAACAGGTGCTTTTGAGGATGGAGTCCGCAGGAAAGCAGAGAGGGCCAAATTGTCTGTGGCATTTGAAAGGGTTCCAGGAGGCAGTGAGAACCAGCATTACTTTTCCCCGCTGGCACCTTTGCTGTGGCAGCAAAAGCTGGACGTTTGTCTTTTTTGCTCCGGAGGCTGCCGAAAGCGAAAACAGCTGCTTTTGAGGATGGAGTCCGCAGGAAAGCAGAGAGGGCCAAATTGTCTGTGGCATTTGAAAGGGTTCCAGGAGGCAGTGAGAACCAGCATTACTTTTCCCCGCTGGCACCTTTGCTGTGGCAGCAAAACCTGGACGTTTGTCTTTTTTGCTCCGGAGGCTGCCGAAAGCGAAAACAGGTGCTTTTGAGGATAGAGTCCGCAGGAAAGCAGAGAGGGCCAAATTGTCTGTGGCATTTGAAAGGGTTCCAGGAGGCAGTGAGAACCAGCATTACTTTTCCCCGCTGGCACCTTTGCTGTGGCAGCAAAAGCTGGACGTTTGTCTTTTTTGCTCCGGAGGCTGCCGAAAGCGAAAATAGGTGCTTTTGAGGATGGAGTCCACAGGAAAGCAGAGAGGGCCAAATTGTCTGTGGCATTTGAAAGAGTTCCAGGAGGCAGTGAGAACCAGCATCACTTTTCCCCGCTGGCACCTTTGCTGTGGCAGCAAAAGCTGGACGTTTGTCTTTTTACCACCGGAGGGCGCCGAAAGTGAAAAAAGGCGCTTTTGAGGATAGAGTCCGCAGAAAAGCAGAGGGGGCTTAATTGTCTGGGGCATTTGAAAGGGTTCCAGGAGGCAGTGAGAACCAGCATTACTTTTCCCCGCTGGCACCTTTGCTGTGGCAGCAAAAGCTGGACGTTTGTCTTTTTTGCTCCGGAGGCTGCCGAAAGCGAAAAGAGGTGCTTTTGAGGATGGAGTCCGCAGGAAAGCAGAGAGGGCCAAATTGTCTGGGGCATTTGAACAGGTTCCAGGAGGCAGTGAGAACCAGCATTACTTTTCCCCGCTGGCACCTTTGCTGTGGCAGCAAAAGCTGGACGTTTGTCTTTTTACCACCGGAGGGCGTCGAAAGTTAAAAAAGGCGCTTTTGAGGATAGAGTCCGCAGGAAAGCAGAGAGGGCCAAATTGTCAGGGGCATTTGAAAGGGTTCCAGGAGGCAGTGAGAACCAGCATTACTTTTCCCCGCTGGCACCTTTGCTGTGGCAGCAAAAGCTGGACGTTTGTCTTTTTTGCTCCGGAGGCTGCCGAAAGCGAAAACAGGTGCTTTTGAGGATGGAGTCCACAGGAAAGCAGAGAGGGCCAAATTGTCTGTGGCATTTGAAAGGGTTCCAGGAGGCAGTGAGAACCAGCATCACTTTTCCCCGCTGGCACCTTTGCTGTGGCAGCAAAAGCTGGACGTTTGTCTTTTTTGCTCCGGAGGCTGCCGAAAGCGAAAATAGGTGCTTTTGAGGATGGAGTCCGCAGGAAAGCAGAGAGGGCCAAACTGTCTGTGGCATTTGAAAGAGTTCCAGGAGGCAGTGAGAACCAGCATCACTTTTCCCCGCTGGCACCTTTGCTGTGGCAGCAAAAGCTGGACGTTTGTCTTTTTACCACCGGAGGGCGCCGAAAGTGAAAAAAGGCGCTTTTGAGGATGGAGTCCACAGGAAAGCAGAGAGGGCCAAATTGTCTGTGGCATTTGAAAGGGTTCCAGGAGGCAGTGAGAACCAGCATTACTTTTCCCCGCTGGCACCTTTGCTGTGGCAGCAAAAGCTGGACGTTTGTCTTTTTTGCTCCGGAGGCTGCCGAAAGCGAAAATAGGTGCTTTTGAGGATGGAGTCCGCAGGAAAGCAGAGAGGGCCAAATTGTCTGTGGCATTTGAAAGAGTTCCAGGAGGCAGTGAGAACCAGCATTACTTTTCCCCACTGGCACCTTTGCTGTGGCAGCAAAAGCTGGACGTTTGTCTTTTTACCACCGGAGGGCGTCGAAAGTTAAAAAAGGCGCTTTTGAGGATAGAGTCCGCAGGAAAGCAGAGAGGGCCAAATTGTCTGGGGCATTTGAAAGGGTTCCAGGAGGCAGTGAGAACCAGCATTACTTTTCCCCGCTGGCACCTTTGCTGTGGCAGCAAAAGCTGGACGTTTGTCTTTTTTGCTCCGGAGGCTGCCGAAAGCGAAAACAGGTGCTTTTGAGGATGGAGTCCGCAGGAAAGCAGAGAGGGCCAAATTGTCTGGGGCATTTGAAAGGGTTCCAGGAGGCAGTGAGAACCAGCATTACTTTTCCCCGCTGGCACCTTTGCTGTGGCAGCAAAAGCTGGACGTTTGTCTTTTTTGCTCCGGAGGCTGCCGAAAGCGAAAACAGGTGCTTTTGAGGATGGAGTCCGCAGGAAAGCAGAGAGGGCCAAATTGTCTGTGGCATTTGAAAGGGTTCCAGGAGGCAGTGAGAACCAGCATCACTTTTCCCCGCTGGCACCTTTGCTGTGGCAGCAAAAGCTGGACGTTTGTCTTTTTTGCTCCGGAGGCTGCCGAAAGCGAAAACAGGTGCTTTTGAGGATGGAGTCCGCAGGAAAGCAGAGAGGGCCAAATTGTCTGGGGCATTTGAACAGGTTCCAGGAGGCAGTGAGAACCAGCATTACTTTTCCCCGCTGGCACCTTTGCTGTGGCAGCAAAAGCTGGACGTTTGTCTTTTTTGCTCCGGAGGCTGCCGAAAGCGAAAACAGGTGCTTTTGAGGATGGAGTCCGCAGGAAAGCAGAGAGGGCCAAATTGTCTGTGGCATTTGAAAGGGTTCCAGGAGGCAGTGAGAACCAGCATTACTTTTCCCCGCTGGCACCTTTGCTGTGGCAGCAAAAGCTGGACGTTTGTCTTTTTTGCTCCGGAGGTTGCCGAAAGCGAAAACAGGTGCTTTTGAGGATGGAGTCCGCAGGAAAGCAGAGAGGGCCAAATTGTCAGTGGCATTTGAAAGGGTTCAAGGAGGTAGTGAGAACCAGCATTACTTTTCCCCGCTGGCACCTTTGCTGTGGCAGCAAAAGCTGGACGTTTGTCTTTTTTGCTCCGGAGGCTGCCGAAAGCGAAAACAGGTGCTTTTGAGGATGGAGTCCGCAGGAAAGCAGAGAGGGCCAAATTGTCTGTGGCATTTGAAAGGGTTCCAGGAGGCAGTGAGAACCAGCATTACTTTTCCCCGCTGGCACCTTTGCTGTGGCAGCAAAAGCTGGACGTTTGTCTTTTTACCACCGGAGGGCGTCGAAAGTTAAAAAAGGCGCTTTTGAGGATAGAGTCCGCAGGAAAGCAGAGAGGGCCAAATTGTCAGGGGCATTTGAAAGGGTTCCAGGAGGCAGTGAGAACCAGCATTACTTTTCCCCGCTGGCACCTTTGCTGTGGCAGCAAAAGCTGGACGTTTGTCTTTTTTGCTCCGGAGGCTGCCGAAAGCGAAAACAGGTGCTTTTGAGGATGGAGTCCGCAGGAAAGCAGAGAGGGCCAAATTGTCTGGGGCATTTGAAAGGGTTCCAGGAGGCAGTGAGAACCAGCATTACTTTTCCCCGCTGGCACCTTTGCTGTGGCAGCAAAAGCTGGACGTTTGTCTTTTTTGCTCCGGAGGCTGCCGAAAGCGAAAACAGGTGCTTTTGAGGATGGAGTCCGCAGGAAAGCAGAGAGGGCAAAATTGTCTGTGGCATTTGAAAGGGTTCCAGGAGGCAGTGAGAACCAGCATTACTTTTCCCCGCTGGCACCTTTGCTGTGGCAGCAAAAGCTGGACGTTTGTCTTTTTTGCTCCGGAGGTTGCCAAAAGCGAAAACAGGTGCTTTTGAGGATGGAGTCCGCAGGAAAGCAGAGAGGGCCAAATTGTCTGGGGCATTTGAACAGGTTCCAGGAGGCAGTGAGAACCAGCATTACTTTTCCCCGCTGGCACCTTTGCTGTGGCAGCAAAAGCTGGACGTTTGTCTTTTTTGCTCCGGAGGCTGCCGAAAGCGAAAACAGGTGCTTTTGAGGATGGAGTCCGCAGGAAAGCAGAGAGGGCCAAATTGTCTGTGGCATTTGAAAGGGTTCCAGGAGGCAGTGAGAACCAGCATTACTTTTCCCCGCTGGCACCTTTGCTGTGGCAGCAAAAGCTGGACGTTTGTCTTTTTTGCTCCGGAGGTTGCCGAAAGCGAAAACAGGTGCTTTTGAGGATGGAGTCCGCAGGAAAGCAGAGAGGGCCAAATTGTCAGTGGCATTTGAAAGGGTTCAAGGAGGTAGTGAGAACCATCATTACTTTTCCCCGCTGGCACCTTTGCTGTGGCAGCAAAAGCTGGACGTTTGTCTTTTTTGCTCCGGAGGCTGCCGAAAGCGAAAACAGGTGCTTTTGAGGATGGAGTCCGCAGGAAAGCAGAGAGGGCCAAATTGTCTGGGGCATTTGAAAGGGTTCCAGGAGGCAGTGAGAACCAGCATTACTTTTCCCCGCTGGCACCTTTGTTGTGGCAGCAAAAGCTGGACGTTTGTCTTTTTTGCTCCGGAGGCTGCCGAAAGCGAAAACAGGTGCTTTTGAGGATGGAGTCCGCAGGAAAGCAGAGAGGGCCAAATTGTCTGGGGCATTTGAAAGGGTTCCAGGAGGCAGTGAGAACCAGCATTACTTTTCCCCGCTGGCACCTTTGCTGTGGCAGCAAAAGCTGGACGTTTGTCTTTTTTGCTCCGGAGGCTGCCGAAAGCGAAAACAGGTGCTTTTGAGGATGGAGTCTGCAGGAAAGCAGAGAGGGCCAAATTGTCTGGGGCATTTGAAAGGGTTCCAGGAGGCAGTGAGAACCAGCATTACTTTTCCCCGCTGGCACCTTTGCTGTGGCAGCAAAAGCTGGACGTTTGTCTTTTTTGCTCCGGAGGCTGCCGAAAGCGAAAACAGGTGCTTTTGAGGATGGAGTCCGCAGGAAAGCAGAGAGGGCCAAATTGTCTGTGGCATTTGAAAGGGTTCCAGGAGGCAGTGAGAACCAGCATTACTTTTCCCCGCTGGCACCTTTGCTGTGGCAGCAAAAGCTGGACGTTTTTATTTTTTGCAATGGAGGCTGCCGAAAGCGAAAACAGGTGCTTTTGAGGATGGAGTCCGCAGGAAAGCAGAGAGGGCCAAATTGTCTGTGGCATTTGAAAGGGTTCCAGGAGGCAGTGAGAACCAGCATTACTTTTCCCCGCTGGCACCTTTGCTGTGGCAGCAAAAGCTGGACGTTTGTCTTTTTTGCTCCGGAGGCTGCCGAAAGCGAAAACAGGTGCTTTTGAGGATGGAGTCCGCAGGAAAGCAGAGAGGGCCAAATTGTCTGGGGCATTTGAACAGGTTCCAGGAGGCAGTGAGAACCAGCATTACTTTTCCCCGCTGGCACCTTTGCTGTGGCAGCAAAAGCTGGACGTTTGTCTTTTTTGCTCCGGAGGCTGCCGAAAGCGAAAACAGGTGCTTTTGAGGATGGAGTCCACAGGAAAGCAGAGAGGGCCAAATTGTCTGTGGCATTTGAAAGGGTTCCAGGAGGCAGTGAGAACCAGCATCACTTTTCCCCGCTGGCACCTTTGCTGTGGCAGCAAAAGCTGGACGTTTGTCTTTTTTGCTCCGGAGGCTGCCGAAAGCGAAAATAGGTGCTTTTGAGGATGGAGTCCGCAGGAAAGCAGAGAGGGCCAAATTGTCTGTGGCATTTGAAAGAGTTCCAGGAGGCAGTGAGAACCAGCATCACTATTCCCCGCTGGCACCTTTGCTGTGGCAGCAAAAGCTGGACGTTTGTCTTTTTACCACCGGAGGGCGCCGAAATTGAAAAAAGGCGCTTTTGAGGATAGAGTCCACAGGAAAGCAGAGAGGGCCAAATTGTCTGTGGCATTTGAAAGGGTTCCAGGAGGCAGTGAGAACCAGCATTACTTTTCCCCGCTGGCACCTTTGCTGTGGCAGCAAAAGCTGGACATTTGTCTTTTTTGCTCCGGAGGCTGCCGAAAGCGAAAATAGGTGCTTTTGAGGATGGAGTCCGCAGGAAAGCAGAGAGGGCCAAATTGTCTGTGGCATTTGAAAGAGTTCCAGGAGGCAGTGAGAACCAGCATTACTTTTCCCCGCTGGCACCTTTGCTGTGGCAGCAAAAGCTGGACGTTTGTCTTTTTACCACCGTAGGGCGTCGAAAGTTAAAAAAGGCGCTTTTGAGGATAGAGTCCGCAGGAAAGCAGAGAGGGCCAAATTGTCAGGGGCATTTGAAAGGGTTCCAGGAGGCAGTGAGAACCAGCATTACTTTTCCCCGCTGGCACCTTTGCTGTGGCAGCAAAAGCTGGACGTTTGTCTTTTTTGCTCCGGAGGCTGCCGAAAGCGAAAACAGGTTCTTTTGAGGATGGAGTCCGCAGGAAAGCAGAGAGGGCCAAATTGTCTGTGGCATTTGAAAGGGTTCCAGGAGGCAGTGAGAACCAGCATTACTTTTCCCCGCTGGCACCTTTGCTGTGGCAGCAAAAGCTGGACGTTTGTCTTTTTTGCTCCGGAGGCTGCCGAAAGCGAAAACAGGTGCTTTTGAGGATGGAGTCCGCAGGAAAGCAGAGAGGGCCAAATTGTCTGTGGCATTTGAAAGGGTTCCAGGAGGCAGTGAGAACCAGCATTACTTTTCCCCGCTGGCACCTTTGCTGTGGCAGCAAAAGCTGGACGTTTGTCTTTTTTGCTCCGGAGGTTGCCAAAAGCGAAAACAGGTGCTTTTGAGGATGGAGTCCGCAGGAAAGCAGAGAGGGCCAAATTGTCTGGGGCATTTGAACAGGTTCCAGGAGGCAGTGAGAACCAGCATTACTTTTCCCCGCTGGCACCTTTGCTGTGGCAGCAAAAGCTGGACGTTTGTCTTTTTTGCTCCGGAGGCTGCCGAAAGCGAAAACAGGTGCTTTTGAGGATGGAGTCCACAGGAAAGCAGAGAGGGCCAAATTGTCTGTGGCATTTGAAAGGGTTCCAGGAGGCAGCGAGAACCAGCATTACTTTTCCCCGCTGGCACCTTTGCTGTGGCAGCAAAAGCTGGACGTTTGTCTTTTTTGCTCCGGAGGCTGCCGAAAGCGAAAACAAGTGCTTTTGAGGATGGAGTCCGCAGGAAAGCAGAGAGGGCCAAATTGTCTGTGGCATTTGAAAGGGTTCCAGGAGGCAGTGAGAACCAGCATTACTATTCCCCGCTGGCACCTTTGCTGTGGCAGCAAAAGCTGGACGTTTGTCTTTTTACCACCGGAGGGCGCCGAAAGTGAAAAAAGGCGCTTTTGAGGATGGAGTCCACAGGAAAGCAGAGAGGGCCAAATTGTCTGTGGCATTTGAAAGGGTTCCAGGAGGCAGTGAGAACCAGCATTACTTTTCCCCGCTGGCACCTTTGCTGTGGCAGCAAAAGCTGGACGTTTGTCTTTTTTGCTCCGGAGGCTGCCGAAAGCGAAAATAGGTGCTTTTGAGGATGGAGTCCGCAGGAAAGCAGAGAGGGCCAAATTGTCTGTGGCATTTGAAAGAGTTCCAGGAGGCAGTGAGAACCAGCATTACTTTTCCCCGCTGGCACCTTTGCTGTGGCAGCAAAAGCTGGACGTTTGTCTTTTTACCACCGTAGGGCGTCGAAAGTTAAAAAAGGCGCTTTTGAGGATAGAGTCCGCAGGAAAGCAGAGAGGGCCAAATTGTCAGGGGCATTTGAAAGGGTTCCAGGAGGCAGTGAGAACCAGCATTACTTTTCCCCGCTGGCACCTTTGCTGTGGCAGCAAAAGCTGGACGTTTGTCTTTTTTGCTCCGGAGGCTGCCGAAAGCGAAAACAGGTTCTTTTGAGGATGGAGTCCGCAGGAAAGCAGAGAGGGCCAAATTGTCTGTGGCATTTGAAAGGGTTCCAGGAGGCAGTGAGAACCAGCATTACTTTTCCCCGCTGGCACCTTTGCTGTGGCAGCAAAAGCTGGACGTTTGTCTTTTTTGCTCCGGAGGCTGCCGAAAGCGAAAACAGGTGCTTTTGAGGATGGAGTCCGCAGGAAAGCAGAGAGGGCCAAATTGTCTGTGGCATTTGAAAGGGTTCCAGGAGGCAGTGAGAACCAGCATTACTTTTCCCCGCTGGCACCTTTGCTGTGGCAGCAAAAGCTGGACGTTTGTCTTTTTTGCTCCGGAGGTTGCCAAAAGCGAAAACAGGTGCTTTTGAGGATGGAGTCCGCAGGAAAGCAGAGAGGGCCAAATTGTCTGGGGCATTTGAACAGGTTCCAGGAGGCAGTGAGAACCAGCATTACTTTTCCCCGCTGGCACCTTTGCTGTGGCAGCAAAAGCTGGACGTTTGTCTTTTTTGCTCCGGAGGCTGCCGAAAGCGAAAACAGGTGATTTTGAGGATGGAGTCCACAGGAAAGCAGAGAGGGCCAAATTGTCTGTGGCATTTGAAAGGGTTCCAGGAGGCAGTGAGAACCAGCATTACTTTTCCCCGCTGGCACCTTTGCTGTGGCAGCAAAAGCTGGACGTTTGTCTTTTTTGCTCCGGAGGTTGCCGAAAGCGAAAACAGGTGCTTTTGAGGATGGAGTTTGCAGGAAAGCAGAGAGGGCCAAATTGTCAGTGGCATTTGAAAGGGTTCAAGGAGGTAGTGAGAACCAGCATTACTTTTCCCCGCTGGCACCTTTGCTGTGGCAGCAAAAGCTGGACGTTTGTCTTTTTTGCTCCGGAGGCTGCCGAAAGCGAAAACAAGTGCTTTTGAGGATGGAGTCCGCAGGAAAGCAGAGAGGGCCAAATTGTCTGGGGCATTTGAAAGGGTTCCAGGAGGCAGTGAGAACAAGCATTACTTTTCCCCGCTGGCACCTTTGTTGTGGCAGCAAAAGCTGGACGTTTGTCTTTTTTGCTCCGGAGGCTGCCGAAAGCGAAAACAGGTGCTTTTGAGGATGGAGTCCGCAGGAAAGCAGAGAGGGCCAAATTGTCTGTGGCATTTGAAAGGGTTCCAGGAGGCAGTGAGAACCAGCATTACTTTTCCCCGCTGGCACCTTTGCTGTGGCAGCAAAAGCTGGACGTTTGTCTTTTTTTGCTCCGGAGGCTGCCGAAAGCGAAAACAAGTGCTTTTGAGGATGGAGTCCGCAGGAAAGCAGAGAGGGCCAAATTGTCTGTGGCATTTGAAAGGGTTCCAGGAGGCAGTGAGAACCAGCATTACTTTTCCCCGCTGGCACCTTTGCTGTGGCAGCAAAAGCTGGACGTTTGTCTTTTTTGCTCCGGAGGTTGCCGAAAGCGAAAACAGGTGCTTTTGAGGATGGAGTCCGCAGGAAAGCAGAGAGGGCCAAAATGTCTGTGGCATTTGAAAGGGTTCCAGGAGGCAGTGAGAACCAGCATTACTTTTCCCCGCTGGCACGTTTGCTGTGGCAGCAAAAGCTGGACGTTTGTCTTTTTTGCTCCGGAGGCTGCCGAAAGCGAAAACAGGTGCTTTTGAGGATGGAGTCCGCAGGAAAGCAGAGAGAGCCAAATTGTCTGTGGCATTTGAAGGAGTTCCAGGAGGCAGTGAGAACCAGCATTACTTTTCCCCGCTGGCACCTTTGCTGTGGCAGCAAATGCTGGACGTTTGTCTTTTTTGCTCCGGAGGCTGCCGAAAGCGAAAAGAGGTGCTTTTGAGGATGGAGTCCGCAGGAAAGCAGAGAGGGCCAAATTGTCTGGGGCATTTGAAAGGGTTCCAGGAGGCAGTGAGAACCAGCATTACTTTTCCCCGCTGGCACCTTTGCTGTGGCAGCAAAAGCTGGACGTTTGTCTTTTTTGCTCCGGAGGGCGCCGAAATGGAAAATAGGTTCTTTTGAGGATGGAGTCCGCAGGAAAGCAGAGAGGGCCAAATTGTCTGGGGCATTTGAAAGGGTTCCAGGAGGCAGTGAGAACCAGCATTACTTTTCCCCGCTGGCACCTTTGCTGTGGCAGCAAAAGCTGGACGTTTGTCTTTTTTGCTCCGGAGGCTGCCGAAAGCGAAAACAGGTGCTTTTGAGGATGGAGTCCACAGGAAAGCAGAGAGGGCCAAATTGTCTGGGGCATTTGAAAGGGTTCCAGGAGGCAGTGAGAACCAGCATTACTTTTCCCCGCTGGCACCTTTGCTGTGGCAGCAAAAGCTGGACGTTTTTCTTTTTACCACCGGAGGGCGCCGAAAGTTTAAAAAGGCGCTTTTGAGGATAGAGTCCGCAGGAAAGCAGAGAGGGCCAAATTGTCAGGGGCATTTGAAAGGGTTCCAGGAGGCAGTGAGAACGGGCATTACTTTTCCCCGCTGGCACCTTTGCTGTGGCAGCAAAAGCTGGACGTTTGTCTTTTTTGCTCCGGAGGCTGCCGAAAGCGAAAACAGGTGCTTTTGAGGATGGAGTCCGCAGGAAAGCAGAGAGGGCCAAATTGTCTGGGGCATTTGAAAGGGTTCCAGGAGGCAGTGAGAACCAGCATTACTTTTCCCCGCTGGCACCTTTGCTGTGGCAGCAAAAGCTGGACGTTTGTCTTTTTACCACCGGAGGGCGCCGAAAGTTTAAAAAGGCGCTTTTGAGGATAGAGTCCGCAGGAAAGCAGAGAGGGCCAAATTGTCAGGGGCATTTGAAAGGGTTCCAGGAGGCAGTGAGAACGGGCATTACTTTTCCCCGCTGGCACCTTTGCTGTGGCAGCAAAAGCTGGACGTTTGTCTTTTTTGCTCCGGAGGCTGCCGAAAGCGAAAACAGGTGCTTTTGAGGATGGAGTCCGCAGGAAAGCAGAGAGGGCCAAATTGTCTTGGGCATTTGAAAGGGTTCCAGGAGGCAGTGAGAACCAGCATTACTTTTCCCCGCTGGCACCTTTGCTGTGGCAGCAAAAGCTGGACGTTTGTCTTTTTTGCTCCGGAGGCTGCCGAAAGCGAAAACAGGTGCTTTTGAGGATGGAGTCCGCAGGAAAGCAGAGAGGGCCAAATTGTCAGTGGCATTTGAAAGGGTTCAAGGAGGTAGTGAGAACCAGCATTACTTTTCCCCGCTGGCACCTTTGCTGTGGCAGCAAAAGCTGGACGTTTGTCTTTTTTGCTCCGGAGGCTGCCGAAAGCGAAAACAGGTGCTTTTGAGGATGGAGTCCGCAGGAAAGCAGAGAGGGCCAAATTGTCTGTGGCATTTGAAAGGGTTCCAGGAGGCAGTGAGAACCAGCATTACTTTTCCCCGCTGGCACCTTTGTTGTGGCAGCAAAGGCTGGACGTTTGTCTTTTTTGCTCCGGAGGCTGCCGAAAGCGAAAACAGGTGCTTTTGAGGATGGAGTCCGCAGGAAAGCAGAGAGGGCCAAATTGTCTGGGGCATTTGAAAGGGTTCCAGGAGGCAGTGAGAACCAGCATTACTTTTCCCCGCTGGCACCTTTGCTGTGGCAGCAAAAGCTGGACGTTTGTCTTTTTTTGCTCCGGAGGCTGCCGAAAGCGAAAACAGGTGCTTTTGAGGATGGAGTCCGCAGGAAAGCAGAGAGGGCCAAATTGTCTGTGGCATTTGAAAGGGTTCCAGGAGGCAGTGAGAACCAGCATTACTTTTCCCCGCTGGCACCTTTGCTGTGGCAGCAAAAGCTGGACGTTTGTCTTTTTTGCTCCGGAGGCTGCCGAAAGCGAAAACAGGTGCTTTTGAGGATGGAGTCCGCAGGAAAGCAGAGAGGGCCAAATTGTCTGTGGCATTTGAAGAGGTTCCAGGAGGCAGTGAGAACCAGCATTACTTTTCCCCGCTGGCACGTTTGCTGTGGCAGCAAAAGCTGGACGTTTGTCTTTTTTGCTCCGGAGGCTGCCGAAAGCGAAAACAGGTGCTTTTGAGGATGGAGTCCGCAGGAAAGCAGAGAGAGCCAAATTGTCTGGGGCATTTGAAGGAGTTCCAGGAGGCAGTGAGAACCAGCATTACTTTTCCCCGCTGGCACCTTTGCTGTGGCAGCAAATGCTGGACGTTTGTCTTTTTTGCTCCGGAGGCTGCCGAAAGCGAAAACAGGTGCTTTTGAGGATGGAGTCCGCAGGAAAGCAGAGAGGGCCAAATTGTCTGGGGCATTTGAAAGGGTTCCAGGAGGCAGTGAGAACCAGCATTACTTTTCCCCGCTGGCACCTTTGCTGTGGCAGCAAAAGCTGGACGTTTGTCTTTTTTGCTCCGGACGCTGCCGAAAGCGAAAACAGGTGCTTTTGAGGATGGAGTCCGCAGGAAAGCAGAGAGGGCCAAATTGTCAGTGGCATTTGAAAGGGTTCAAGGAGCTAGTGAGAACCAGCATTACTTTTCCCCGCTGGCACCTTTGCTGTGGCAGCAAAAGCTGGACGTTTGTCTTTTTTGCTCCGGAGGCTGCCGAAAGCGAAAACAGGTGCTTTTGAGGATGGAGTCCGCAGGAAAGCAGAGAGGGCCAAATTGTCAGTGGCATTTGAAAGGGTTCAAGGAGCTAGTGAGAACCAGCATTACTTTTCCCCGCTGGCACCTTTGCTGTGGCAGCAAAAGCTGGACGTTTGTCTTTTTTGCTCCGGAGGCTGCCGAAAGCGAAAACAGGTGCTTTTGAGGATGGAGTCCGCAGGAAAGCAGAGAGGGCCAAATTGTCAGTGGCATTTGAAAGGGTTCAAGGAGCTAGTGAGAACCAGCATTACTTTTCCCCGCTGGCACCTTTGCTGTGGCAGCAAAAGCTGGACGTTTGTCTTTTTTGCTCCGGAGGCTGCCGAAAGCGAAAACAGGTGCTTTTGAGGATGGAGTCCGCAGGAAAGCAGAGAGGGCCAAATTGTCTGGGGCATTTGAAAGGGTTCCAGGAGGCAGTGAGAACCAGCATTACTTTTCCCCGCTGGCACCTTTGTTGTGGCAGCAAAAGCTGGACGTTTGTCTTTTTTGCTCCGGAGGCTGCCGAAAGCGAAAACAGGTGCTTTTGAGGATGGAGTCCGCAGGAAAGCAGAGAGGGCCAAATTGTCTGGGGCATTTGAAAGGGTTCCAGGAGGCAGTGAGAACCAGCATTACTTTGCCCCGCTGGCACCTTTGCTGTGGCAGCAAAAGCTGGACGTTTGTCTTTTTTTGCTCCGGAGGCTGCCGAAAGCGAAAACAGGTGCTTTTGAGGATGGAGTCCGCAGGAAAGCAGAGAGGGCCAAATTGTCTGTGGCATTTGAAAGGGTTCCAGGAGGCAGTGAGAACCAGCATTACTTTTCCCCGCTGGCACCTTTGCTGTGGCAGCAAAAGCTGGACGTTTGTCATTTTTGCTCCGGAGGTTGCCGAAAGCGAAAACAGGTGCTTTTGAGGATGGAGTCCGCAGGAAAGCAGAGAGGGCCAAAATGTCTGTGGCATTTGAAGAGGTTCCAGGAGGCAGTGAGAACCAGCATTACTTTTCCCCGCTGGCACGTTTGCTGTGGCAGCAAAAGCTGGACGTTTGTCTTTTTGCTCCGGAGGCTGCCGAAAGCGAAAACAGGTGCTTTTGAGGATGGAGTCCGCAGGAAAGCAGAGAGAGCCAAATTGTCTGGGGCATTTGAAGGAGTTCCAGGAGGCAGTGAGAACCAGCATTACTTTTCCCCGCTGGCACCTTTGCTGTGGCAGCAAAAGCTGGACGTTTGTCTTTTTTTGCTCCGGAGGCTGCCGAAAGCGAAAACAAGTGCTTTTGAGGATGGAGTCCGCAGGAAAGCAGAGAGGGCCAAATTGTCTGTGGCATTTGAAAGGGTTCCAGGAGGCAGTGAGAACCAGCATTACTTTTCCCCGCTGGCACCTTTGCTGTGGCAGCAAAAGCTGGACGTTTGTCTTTTTTGCTCCGGAGGTTGCCGAAAGCGAAAACAGGTGCTTTTGAGGATGGAGTCCGCAGGAAAGCAGAGAGGGCCAAAATGTCTGTGGCATTTGAAAGGGTTCCAGGAGGCAGTGAGAACCAGCATTACTTTTCCCCGCTGGCACCTTTGCTGTGGCAGCAAAAGCTGGACGTTTGTCTTTTTTGCTCCGGAGGCTGCCGAAAGCGAAAACAGGTGCTTTTGAGGATGGAGTCCGCAGGAAAGCAGAGAGAGCCAAATTGTCTGGGGCATTTGAAGGAGTTCCAGGAGGCAGTGAGAACCAGCATTACTTTTCCCCGCTGGCACCTTTGCTGTGGCAGCAAATGCTGGACGTTTGTCTTTTTTGCTCCGGAGGCTGCCGAAAGCGAAAAGAGGTGCTTTTGAGGATGGAGTCCGCAGGAAAGCAGAGAGGGCCAAATTGTCTGGGGCATTTGAAAGGGTTCCAGGAGGCAGTGAGAACCAGCATTACTTTTCCCCGCTGGCACCTTTGCTGTGGCAGCAAAAGCTGGACGTTTGTCTTTTTTGCTCCGGAGGGCGCCGAAATGGAAAATAGGTTCTTTTGAGGATGGAGTCCGCAGGAAAGCAGAGAGGGCCAAATTGTCTGGGGCATTTGAAAGGGTTCCAGGAGGCAGTGAGAACCAGCATTACTTTTCCCCGCTGGCACCTTTGCTGTGGCAGCAAAAGCTGGACGTTTGTCTTTTTTGCTCCGGAGGCTGCCGAAAGCGAAAACAGGTGCTTTTGAGGATGGAGTCCACAGGAAAGCAGAGAGGGCCAAATTGTCTGGGGCATTTGAAAGGGTTCCAGGAGGCAGTGAGAACCAGCATTACTTTTCCCCGCTGGCACCTTTGCTGTGGCAGCAAAAGCTGGACGTTTTTCTTTTTACCACCGGAGGGCGCCGAAAGTTTAAAAAGGCGCTTTTGAGGATAGAGTCCGCAGGAAAGCAGAGAGGGCCAAATTGTCAGGGGGCATTTGAAAGGGTTCCAGGAGGCAGTGAGAACGGGCATTACTTTTCCCCGCTGGCACCTTTGCTGTGGCAGCAAAAGCTGGACGTTTGTCTTTTTTGCTCCGGAGGCTGCCGAAAGCGAAAACAGGTGCTTTTGAGGATGGAGTCCGCAGGAAAGCAGAGAGGGCCAAATTGTCTTGGGCATTTGAAAGGGTTCCAGGAGGCAGTGAGAACCAGCATTACTTTTCCCCGCTGGCACCTTTGCTGTGGCAGCAAAAGCTGGACGTTTGTCTTTTTTGCTCCGGAGGCTGCCGAAAGCGAAAACAGGTGCTTTTGAGGATGGAGTCCACAGGAAAGCAGAGAGGGCCAAATTGTCTGGGGCATTTGAAAGGGTTCCAGGAGGCAGTGAGAACCAGCATTACTTTTCCCCGCTGGCACCTTTGCTGTGGCAGCAAAAGCTGGACGTTTGTCTTTTTACCACCGGAGGGCGCCGAAAGTTTAAAAAGGCGCTTTTGAGGATAGAGTCCGCAGGAAAGCAGAGAGGGCCAAATTGTCAGGGGGCATTTGAAAGGGTTCCAGGAGGCAGTGAGAACGGGCATTACTTTTCCCCGCTGGCACCTTTGCTGTGGCAGCAAAGCTGGACGTTTGTCTTTTTGCTCCGGAGGCTGCCGAAAGCGAAAACAGGTGCTTTTGAGGATGGAGTCCGCAGGAAAGCAGAGAGGGCCAAATTGTCAGTGGCATTTGAAAGGGTTCCAGGAGGCAGTGAGAACCAGCATTACTTTTCCCCGCTGGCACCTTTGCTGTGGCAGCAAAAGCTGGACGTTTGTCTTTTTTGCTCCGGAGGCTGCCGAAAGCGAAAACAGGTGCTTTTGAGGATGGAGTCCGCAGGAAAGCAGAGAGGGCCAAATTGTCTGTGGCATTTGAAAGGGTTCCAGGAGGCAGTGAGAACCAGCATTACTTTTCCCCGCTGGCACCTTTGTTGTGGCAGCAAAGGCTGGACGTTTGTCTTTTTGCTCCGGAGGCTGCCGAAAGCGAAAACAGGTGCTTTTGAGGATGGAGTCCGCAGGAAAGCAGAGAGGGCCAAATTGTCTGGGGCATTTGAAAGGGTTCCAGGAGGCAGTGAGAACCAGCATTACTTTTCCCGCTGGCACCTTTGCTGTGGCAGCAAAAGCTGGACGTTTGTCTTTTTTTGCTCCGGAGGCTGCCGAAAGCGAAAACAGGTGCTTTTGAGGATGGAGTCCGCAGGAAAGCAGAGAGGGCCAAATTGTCTGTGGCATTTGAAAGGGTTCCAGGAGGCAGTGAGAACCAGCATTACCTTTTCCCCGCTGGCACCTTTGCTGTGGCAGCAAAAGCTGGACGTTTGTCTTTTTTGCTCCGGAGGCTGCCGAAAGCGAAAACAGGTGCTTTTGAGGATGGAGTCCGCAGGAAAGCAGAGAGGGCCAAATTGTCAGGGGCATTTGAAGAGGTTCCAGGAGGCAGTGAGAACCAGCATTACTTTTCCCCGCTGGCACCTTTGCTGTGGCAGCAAAAGCCTAGACGTTTGTCTTTTTTGCTCTGGAGGCTGCCGAAAGCGAAAACAGGTGCTTTTGAGGATGGAGTCCGCAGGAAAGCAGAGAGAGCCAAATTGTCTGGGGCATTTGAAAGAGTTCCAGGAGGCAGTGAGAACCAGCATTACTTTTCCCGGCTGGCACCTTTGCTGTGGCAGCAAAACCTG